>NC_056750.1:639365425-639468777 GCF_019279795.1 Protopterus annectens
GAGGACAGGTGTAGCATTTTACCACGGATTTTGAAATTTACTTACAACTTTAGCCGTAGGGAGATTTCTTATTTAGATACACTAATTAGTCACAATAATGAAGGCTTTATTTCCAAAGTATACAGGAAGCCCACTTTCTCCAACGATTATATTCACTACACCAGTAACCATCCCCCCCATGTTTTTAAAAACATTCTGAAAGGACAAAGCATTAGGGTAGCCAGGATGTCCTCTACCAAGGATCTTATGAGGACTGAACTTGCGACTATTAAAAATCTTTTTTTGAACTGTGGATATCCCGAGAAGTTGGTTACGGAGGTTACCCATCAAGTTGAGTGCCAGTGGGGAGACAAATATATCCCTATCTTGGGAAATTATTGTATGGAGAAGGGGAAGGGAATGTCGAATACCTTTAGTGAAAGAATATGTGTCTTAACATACACACCATTCACATATATGATCACTGACATACTTGCCAGACATTGGGAGTTGGTGGTAGCCTTGGAATGTGAAGAGATTTTAGGTAAAGCCCCCAAACACGTCTACAAAACAGCATCGAACGTGAAAAATTTATTGGAGAGGGCAGGTGGTAATAGAGACAAAGTCAAAAGGTCAAATCACAGAGGTACCACCAAATGTGGGAAGTGCAACCAATGTAGGTACATTAACCCGGATAAAGCTTTTAGATTGGAAGATATAAATGGTACCTATATTAATAGTCTTACGGGTAATTGTGACACCAAAGGTGTTGTATATGTGGCCCTGTGCAAACGATGCAATGCCCATTACATAGGTAAGACGGAAAGACAGTTGAAGAAGCGGATGTACGAACATCATTACAAGATTTCAAAATGTGATACAAAAATGCCTTATATAGACACATTTTGGAGAAAGGCAGTGATCATAGTTTTCATTTCAGTATAATTGATCAGGTCCAAGTTTCCCCTTTTGGGGGTAATTGGAAAATGGAATTAGCACTTAGAGAAAGTAGATGGCAGATATTAACTGATTCGACCTGAAACCGGCCTGAATGATTTCATTAGCATTAAACCTTTTTTAGTGCTTCAATGAATCATGTCTGCCTACTTCTAGTTTTTATAAGAAGTTCAGTTATATTGTAGTATGGTTGATGTTTTTATTTTTTATTTTTGAATTCATTTATCTTTTTTGAATTCACATATTGTCATCATTTTAGTACTGCATGAATAGCTTTTTCTATATGGCTTGTACATATATACATGTTTTATATACAATTGTATGACATTTTTTACTATTGTATGACATTCTTTGTTATTGTATGACTTTTTATTCATATAGTATGATCATGTAGGTTTTTTGTAGATAGTAGATACTTTTATATATGTTTGTGTTAGGATTTTATTCAGCACACAGTATTGACAACATACCAGAGGATATGCCTTTAAGTTTTTTGGCAGGGTTTTTTCTAATAATTATTACATTATTCAATTAAGATGGGTATAAAGTGATATCAAGGTGTGTTATGCTTTGTTCTGAGGAAGACTGTGTATTACAGTTGAAAGCACTTAACCTGGAATTACACCTGCATCTTTATTCTGTGTGGAGTTTTATTCTGGAATTGTACCTGCATTTATATTCTGTGTGGAGTCATTAAATTTACTTTTTTATCCTTGGGTACGAGCAGTGTCCACTGTGCATCTATCCGAAGTGAGTTACAAAGATGTTAGAAAGACTGCAGTTGTATGGCACTAGCCACTAAGGTCAAGATTGTAGTGTCCCTCAAGTATTTTTCCCCATTCTGAGGTAGTGGTCACAGGTTTAGTTTATTAAGCTCCCTGGTATGTGGAGAAGGTGCACTCTCCCATGTCTTGTGGCACAAGGGTGGGGAGCATCAGTTGAAAATACTGCTTTAATCTTAATGCAGAGACTTGTGGGTTTTTTTCGGATTCTTTACCCCCTGCTGCCATTTGTTCATCAGCCCAAATAGCCATTCAGCGTGTTTATTCCCAATCATGAAAGAAGGGACAGCTGGGAGGGGTGATGAGTCAGAGCTAGGAGGGATGGTTTGAAATTTTTTTTAGTTTCTTTGTCCTTATAGCACAGCAATTAAGGCATGGGGGGAGGGGGAAGAATGGGATAATTAAGGATGTGCCCCTACATTTCTGCAAGGGACATCCCTCCAAGTGTTTCTGCCCCACCCCAGGGCAGAAGTGGTGAGCTCCTTGGTCCCCAGCAGGAAGTTAGCAACACCCAATGTGCCCCCCGATTGTCCCGTCACCAGGAGTGGCATATGAGCCCACACTCCTTCACTCCCCACCGTACATGCCTGGCTCTTCTATTGCAGGGACTACTAGTTGAACTCTGGTTGCCTAGGATGTGGTTGTTACTCTCTTCCATATACTGCGGAAAAAGGCTTTGAAAATTTCAGATTTTGGTGTTTTTGGTTCAGAATTCACCCTAAGGATCACTGTCATTGCAGTTGTGACAGGAAGCTCATTCAGACATTTTCATTTATATGTAGCATTGATCATTCATGGAAGTAATACTTTAACATCAGTGTATTGAGTAGACAAAATATTTTTAAATTCTTGGTCTTTCCATGGATGAGTGGTTACATCTTTTGAGAAACATAGCAGACCATCCTTACAGTTTGTACAAGTCACATTTCATCATTTGTGTGTTCCTGGGTTTTCCAGTCTGGTATATCTTAGTATCCAACTGTAAAGTTAGCATTTGTTACACTGATAAGCAGTCTTATTGAAATTTCATTGTGAATACTTTGGCAACTCTTATTATTATCATTATGTTTATTGTGTTCTAAGTAAGATGTACTATGAAATGGCTTTACCATATATTCTTTATTCCATCTTCTCAACCCATGTTAGAGGATGTCCAACACACATTAGAACGTTTAAATCGTATGGATCAGCAACTGAAAATTGACCTAGTGGAATTGGAACAGTAAGTAGCATTTTTAAATTGATATATTGTAATGTGTATTACTAAGTATTAAACTGAAGTTAAAATTTTCTGGCTTCATATTCAGATGTTTTACAGTTTACTTGCTTGTAAAATAATTTACATTTGTAGAATTTATAGATTTTAATCCCTAACTCTGTTTGTCTACAGAATTTGATGACACTTTTGTATACTCTTTGCTTCCCAGTGTGCCACCATCAGTCCTCTCATCAGAATGACTTGAACCCATTCATTCCTCATTTAGTGGGAGCCCTTTGTTGGCTATGAGAAGGGAATTCACTACCAGAGACATAAAAGGGCTTCTTCCCCTCTATTTATCTTTCTTCTGCATTATTTATTTATTTTTCATTTGTTTACTAGGAGTGTCTGACTGGGCCTAAAAATAGCCCATTTTCAGCAGAGGCCAGGGTAGAAAAGCTCCACAGAGTACAATGTTGTCATAGTAGAAAAAAAACATTAAGAATACATAATGTATGCTGTACAATGTTCATATAGAATATGTGTTGAGAAATTAATAAACTAACACAGTTAAAGAAAATAATGATCATTAATGAACTTATGTGACAAACTGAATGAAAGAAATTCAAGGGCTAAGGAAACTTGCTTGGGAGAAAAACTAGAAGCAGGTGACTAAGAAGGAGTCTGTAGTATCCCCTCTTCCATGTGGCCAGATAGCCTGGCTTATTGCCCGATACCATGGCTGTCTGAGTGTTCCAAGTGTTGTGGAATTGTTCCCCTTCCCCAGAACTCTGCAATAGACCTGTCCATGTAGGCTTCATAGTATATGGGTGGGGGACGTTATGAATTCCATCCCCTCTCCTGGCAGCTGATGTGCACCTGCATCACTACAGATGCAGCAATTTCTCCTCCTCTGCGTGCGCATGCACAGTTGAGGCCCCCATTGTCAGCTTGGTAATGCCAGGCACATGTGCCAGATTTGGGCTGCATTTATAATGATTGAACCGCTAACCTTTTCTAGGTGGGGACAAGCCAGCAGTAGCCCCTCACTCCTATCATCCCCATGTCAGCTCCACCAGCATGTGGACAACTGGTGGACCTACATCATCTGTGTCACATTTAAGGCTTTTTTAGTCTGCTGCATGGAGAGCATCATATTTGGAAATTCTAAGGCATGTTTTTTTGTATATATATTTTTTTTTTGTATATTTCATGCCCTCCAGTAGTTTTTCATATCTTTGGGTGTTGAGGACTGTAGAATAGCAGGTGTGTTATACCTTTAAGAAGCATTTCGAAGATCTGTGTGCGTATATAAATACCAAGCACGTCTTTGTTACAGTGCCATTTTGAAGGTGCAGCCAGTATGTTAACATTCATGTGTATTGTTAGCTAATCTGTTTTTAAGTTAGTTACTTAACCTCATTTATAATGTGTTTGTATACAGTAAAGCTGTTTGAAGCAGAACCCACCATACTCACTTATTTTATCCTGAACTGGCGAGTGACATTATGTCAGAACCGGGATTGCAAAAACTATTCTTTAGAGGCATGAGGTGCAGAGGTAATGGCGAAGGTGAACTAAAAGAACCAAGAGCAAAAAGGGCCAGAAGCAATTCAAAGGTAAAGAAAACACACATGAATGGTTTATTAAAAGAGGTTAAACAGAGCATTACAAAGGCATAAAACGCATTGTTAAGCAAACGAATAGCACAGAAAAATTCATTAAGCAAACGAGAAGTAAAAAAGAGCTCATTAATCAGACAAAATGTTTGTTTGAAATAGTTATTTGATAAAACAAGCATTACAGAAATATATAAAGGGTTCAAAATTACCTCAGAATTGTAAAATGAGCATGTTTAGAGTTAAAACGAGCACGAGAAAGTGTAATGGACATGAAAAGAGATTAAATGAGCAAAATGAATATAACACAAAGGCATAAAAGGCACATCAAGAGATTCAGTGAGAGAACCAACTATAATAGGGCACGTTAATTATAAATAAAGCAAAGGCGACTGCATGCGTTTTGGCAAATTTACTCTGTTTTGGGGCAAATTACTACCTCGTATTGACTGAAGCCTTGAATAGCATAACTACAGCTGTTCAAAGTATCTCAAAGTGTATAAAAATGCTTACAGTGTCTTCTTGCTGTGCATTTATTCCAGAGAGTTGGTTGTGTGCAAAGTGCAACTATTTTGTGAAGTGCATTCAAGTTAAGCCATTTCTAAAAATTTCTTGTGCCTGGGTGTGTCTGTTCACAGAGTGCTGCCATTACAGAGCGTCTCTTGCACTATACAGAGTTGTTTGGCAAAGTGCAGCTATTTTGGAGAAATTTCAGTGCACTATTTATTCTCAAGGTGGTGTTATCTTGAGGGGTTTCTCATTCTGAGCTTCTTCTGCTAGTACATTCGCAAATTGCAAGTACTTTGAAGCAATACATTTGCAAAGTGCCATTACTTTGAAATAGTTTATTCTTAAAGTCCCATTGGTTCGAGATCGCTTATTCACAAAGTACAGTTACTTCAGAATGTTTCTTGCCCTTAACTTCCATTGCTCAATTTATTCACACTGTACAGTTGTTCAAAATGTTTCTTAAAATGATAAGTGACTGGCAGCAAAGATGTTGATAAAGCTTTGGCATTAAAGCGATTACTAGACAAAGGGTAGTACAGTTAAGTATTGCTGATAAATGACTTTAGCATTATTGCCTTTACAAGATAAATGGCTGATATAGTAAAATTAATTTCAAGGCAAGTGACTTTACAGTAAAGAGATTTCAAAGTGTTGCAGTGCCCAGGAAACCTATTTCGTGAAATTCATGTATTCAAAGGGTCGTTGTGTAGTTACAAATACCGGCATAAATTTGAAATGTATGTTTGTGCATATTTGCAAGAGATTTCACTGAGATATGTCAATATGGCAGACTGATTTCACAAGCCACAACCACTTGTGTTTGATGAGAATATTGCAGAGAATTGGAGAATATTTCAGGAATGATAAGATATATTTATACAAGCAGCTTATTCTGATAAAGCTGCACATACCAGGGCATTCATTTTTATGAACCTAGCAGGGTCAGAAGCCATTGAAAAGGAGCATTAATTTGTCTTTGCACCAGTAGTGTGTGAAGGCGAAGGTCTTGTTGTGCAGGCTGAATCAGGGGAAGACCCCGAGTGTTTAAAGCGCAAATTCAGTGAAATATGTAACCCCCAGACTAATGTTACACTAGAGAGGCATTTGTTTTACACTAGAGATCAAAAGGAAGGGGAGACTTTTGCAGCTTATATTTACTGACATGAGAAGCAAAGCTAATATGTGCGGGTATGGTGATTTAAAGGATGAATTGATAAAGGCCGGACTTGTGTATGGTATTAATATTGCTGCTGTGATAAATATTTTGCTTCGTGACAGTGATTTGATGCTGAGCAAAGCTATTGAAATTTTCCAGGTTTAGGAAGTTACAGAAAGGTGCACAAATGTGGTTGCTAGTGATAATAGCATGGTTTCAGTAGGCTCCAGAGCTAATGTAGACAGCATGCAACATGTGACAAGCAAGAACAGGCCTAAGCACGTGGCAGCAGCAGCCCTTGCGGGACTTCCAAGCAAAACCTGTAGTCTTCTAGCACATTCCAAGAACAGTTCAATTAAAGGAGCATACTCAGTGCAAAACCAAGCATACCTTTTGCAAAACAGACATTGCTCAGTACAGCATAAGAGTGAATCAGCAACACCCAAATCAAGCTTTTTTGTTAACTATCGCAGTTGTGGTGCCAGCCATGAGTCCAGAAGAGAAAAGTGATGGCATATGGTCAGCAATGTCATAAGTTTAAGAAATTAAACCATTTCCAAAGATTTTGTAAATCGAGCAAGTCTCACACAGTTACAAAGAAGGGCCACTCCAAAAAGCAAGTTAATCAAAAGACTTGCAACAGTCTTTCTGTGTAGATGGTCTGTCAGTAATTTGTGAAAAGATTGAGCCAGTAGATTGTGTTTTGTACTGTCCGGATCAATGGTAAATCCACCGAGCTCAAAGTAGATACTGCTTCAAAGTGTAATGTCGTGTCTGCAGATACTTTTGCAAGAGTCAGAGCTGGTGAACAACTAAATGTGACTTGTGTGAAACTTGTAGCTTATGGAGGTGAAGAAATTCAAACCGAAGACTCAGTAGTACTTTCCTGTTATGTGGCCAATAACTGTTCTAGCGTATTCTATGTGGTTCGAAGACCTGTTCAGTCATTATTGGGTCTCAGAGACAGTTTGAAAATGAATCTGCTTTCTTTTACCAAAGAAGTGCATCAGATAAGCAGATGTCCTTGTTCCAGCTTCACCAATACAATTTTTTGAATATACTGATGTTTTCAAGGACAGATTGGCCAAACTTCCAGTTGTGTATCTGTGAAATTAGAGCTAGAAGTCAATCCAGTGGTCAGACCAGCAAGAAGCTTTCCTCAGTATGGAGAACATCGATGTCTGTGCTGTGACTGAAACCTGGTTCAAGGCTCCTGAGAGCACCCCAGCACTATCAGGTTATACCTCATATCATGCGTTCCGGCCCCAAAATCCGGACCGAACCACAAAAGGAGGGGGAGTATCCATATTCATAAAGGATACCCACACCTCCAGGTTAGTGGCAACTCATCGGAGACCATCCAGGTGCAATTAACCATAGGTAAAACTGCCCTACAGTTTGTAGCATGCTACAGACCACCCTCTCAAACTCAGGAAACCCACACAGCCTTCCTGAAGACACTGGAGAGTATGAATGTCTCTCCAAACACCATCATATTGGGTGACTTCAACTACCCAAACATAGACTGGGAACATTACTCAAGCCCCAATACCCTAGCCCAAAGGTTCCTGGAGTTCATAAACTCAAATGCTATGGAACAACTAGTCACCATTCCCACAAGAGGAGAAAATATACTAGACCTGATCATCACAAACATGGGGACAAAATGCTCCACACCGAAGTATATCCCTCATTGGTGAGATCAGACCATAAATTAATCTCACTGGAGATCCACATCCCGCCCCAACCCCAGCAAAAGACCACAGTGAAGAACTTCTCAGAAGCAAACTTCACACTTCTTAAGACTGGAGTGGTATCCTTCAAGGCCCCGAGCCAGTGGAAACCACAACCCACGCTGCTGAAACCCTTACAAATGCCTTCTACGAGCACCTCCAGGAATGTATGGATCAAGCAATCCCTAATAAAATCAAGACTCTTTCCACCAAAGGCAGGCGCCCAGTCTGGTGGACCCCAGCCATAAACAAACTCTACAACAAGAGGAGAAAGCTACTACATGACAGAGCAAAATCCCTAAAGGGAAGGCATCTCTGATCACTACTAGCAAAAAACTACGATCACTCATAAAATCATCCAAGGCCAACTTTGAGAGAAAAATCGCTAATGACACAAAAGACGATCATAAGGCCTTCTTTAGCTATGTTAGAAACCTGGGTGGAAACTCCCAGATATGCTCAGAATTAGTCCAAAATGATACAAAAATCACTGAACCCACAGACATTGCCAACATACTGGCAGACAGGTTCAGTGCAAATTTCTCCTCCCCCCCAAAAGGAGAAATATCTATCCCACCAGAGTCTAGCCTTCCAAACATCTCAGATGCCCAAGTGAGAGCTGCTCTCTCTAAAGCAAAAAACACAGCATCAATGGGACTGGACGGTGTCCCCGGCTGTGTGCTACACGAACTCAATGAGGAACTAAACCCACACATAAGGCTGCTGTTTAATCTTAGCCTTACTACAGGATACGTACCCAAAGAATGGCATACGGCAACTGTGGTCCCACTCCACAAAGGCGGTGCTTCTACGGACCCTGGAAATTACCGCCCCATAAGCTTGACGAGCCTTGTCTGCAAAGCTATGGAGAGGATCATAATGGAACTCATAAATAAAGACATTGGGGACCTACAGACACTGGATCCTACCCAATTTGGCTTTGTCAAGGGCAGATCCTGCCTCTTGAACTTGGTCGACTTTTTCGAAACAGTCACTAAGGCAATTGATGAGGGTAAGGCAGTTCACACAGCCTACCTTGACCTAGCAAAAGCGTTCGACACAATACCCCACGCGGGCATCATAGAAAAGCTCACCAGCTTAGATGTAAACCCATATGTCACAAGATGGGTTGCAAACTGGCTCAAGGACAGAACCCACAGGGCTAGAGTTGCTGGTGCCATGTCAGACTCTAAACCGGTCACGAGCGGTGTCCCACAGGGCTCAGTCCTGGGCCCCCTCTTGTTCGGCATTTATTTTTCTGAAGTGCAGGCAAACATAGGGGGATTGTGACTGACAAAATTTGCAGATGACTGCAAACTGGGCACCATAATTGACACTCCATCAGACACGGACATCCTCCAGAGAGGTCTTATAGAAATGGATAACTGGTGCCAGAGTCATGGCCTTAAGCTAAAATGCCAAAAAGTGTATAGTCATACCCTTTGGGAAAAACAAGGTAACCCCTAATTACCACATAGGTGGTAATCCATTAAACACGGAAGACGTTATCAGGGACCTGGGGACCCAAGTTGACAGTAACCTCTCTTTTGACACTCACATTGCCAAAGTGGTTAGGAAGACCTTCTACATTGCCCACCTGATCATGAAGGGATTCACATCCAGATCAGGAGAGGTCATTGTATCCCTGTACTCTTCACTTATCAGACCAATGATTGAGTACAACGCCCATTCGAATGTACCTTACCCGACACCTGCAGCAGTTGGAAAGACCCCAAAAGTTCCTCACCAAAAGGATAAAGGGGCTCAAACATATGTCATACGCTGCCCAACTGAAGAAACTCCAGCTCTATTCAGTCGCATACCGTCTGCTCAGAGGTGATCTGTGCCTGACATACAAGGCCATGTCCAATCCGGAATTAATGGACATGCTCCACCTCAAAAAATCCAAATCCACCAGAGCCACGAGAGCAAGAGACTTAAACCTCAACACGGATATAAATAGGACGTGCTGGAGGGACAGATTCATCACCCAGAGACTCCCTACACTATGGAACAGAATCCCAGTCCATGTGAGGCAGAGCCCCTCACTGACTCTGTTCAAGAGAAATCTTGACGAGTGGATGGGAGATCGTAGGTTTACCCCAGGAATCATCTCTGTGTCACTGCTGGACAGAGGCACAGCAAACTAATGGGTATAGTATTCTCATCCTAAGGGGTGGTAAAACCACACACACTCTGGCTAGGCTTATAAATGCCCTAGGGCAGATAGCCTAGTATGAACCTATGAACCTATGATAACTGTGCAGCAGAAGTTCAAAGCTGAGTTGGACAAAATGGTGCAACAAGCTGTAATTTGTCCAGTTACAGAACCTACCAAATGGGTGTCCATGGTAGCAGCTGATAAAAAAGGTGTAGATGAAATTAGAATGTGTATTACTCGAGATTTGAACAAAGCATTGAAGAGACCGCATCATTCCATGCGTACACTCGAAGAGATTGCAGTCCTGATACCGAATGCCACTGTTTTTTCTATCTTAGATTTAGAGTTCATTTTGCTAAGTGATGCTTGATCGCAAATCTTCATTACTGACTACATTCATTACCCCATTTGGGAGATATATAGATTCCTCAGAATGCCATTTGGTATAAATTCTGCAAGTGAAGTCTTTAGCACTCAATGGATCAAATTTATTTCCGTTTATTCTTGTGCCATAATAGTAGATATATTGGTTGGAGGCAATGGTGAGGTAGAGCATGACAGAAATCTTGAGAGAGTTCTAGATAGAGTACGTGAAGTGAACTTACAGTTCAATCTTCTGAAGTGCAAATTCAGACTACCAGAATTTACATATGTAGGGCATTTATTTACAAGTACGGACTTGAGACCAGAACCGTCCAAGCAGCCATTCTTGAAATACCAGCACCACATAATGCGCAAGCTTTACTGTGTTTTCTTGGTATGGTCAGTTACTTGGGCAAGTTTATACCAGACTTTAGTGAGTTGACAGCACCTTTGAGAGAGCTCATGCGTAAAAGAATGTTACTTGGCCATGGCTAGACCAGCAAAAGAGAGCATTTGAAGTTCTTAAGCAGAAAATTGCTACCCCCTCCCCCCAACATTAAGATACTATGATGTCACCAAACCAGTAATTCTTTCCTGAGATGCTTCAGAATTTGGTTTAGGTGCAGTTATTTTTCAAGAAGGCAAGCCAGTAGCCTATGCATCTAGAACATATACCCAGACTGAGATGCAGTATGCTCAAATTGCGAAAGAACTTCTGGCAATAATGTTTGCATGTTCCAAGTTTAATGGTTATATCTTTGGTCGAGAATTATAAATTGAAACTGATCATCAAACTTTCTTTACTATTTTAAAGAAGCCAATGCATTCTGCTCCAGCGAGATTACAAAGAATGATGCTCACATTGCAGAAGTACAACTTCAGAATGGTCTGTACGAAAGGCAGACTTTTTTATCTGGCTCATACCATATCCAGAGCACCTAGAAATACAACGGAACAGCTTCACGCAGAGAATTATCATTCTGATGTCATGGAAGTGTGTAATTTTTCTACCACAAGACTTGATGAGTTATGCGCTCATACAATGACTTTTTCCAGGTTTGCAGAAGTTCTATTACTTTATCAGTGTTGGATGGCCGTCAAAACAATCCAGTGTACCACCAGAAGTACAGTCTTATTTTCCTTACAGAGTTGAGTTGTTGGATGGAAGATGGCATTATTTTCAAAGGTCCTAAAATTGTTGTTCCTGCTTGCTTACAACAAGAATACATCCAGATTTTGCATCGTGGTCACCCGGGTTCCGAATCTACGAAGAAAAGAGCAAGAGGACTAGTATTTTGGACTTCTCTAACAAAAGAAATTGAATAGAGTACTTTTTTCATCTTCAGTATGTAATAGTACTAAAGTGCATTTGCAAAGAGAGCCACTTCAGCTAAGTCAAATTCCTGATCTACCTCGGTCAGTTGTAGCTACAGACATATTCAGGTGGAACAATCAACGTTACTTAGTACTGGCAGACTCTTATTCAAATTGGTTCGAGATCAAACTTCTACTACAGTCATTTCTAAGTTGAAATGCCATTTCTCAGTCCATGGCAGTCCACAGAAATTAATCTCTGATAATGGTACGTAGTTCACCAGTCAATTGTTTCAGAAGTTTGACAGAGAATGGGACTTTGTACATGTTACTAGTAGTCCAGAGTATCCGTAATCGAATAGACTTGCTGAACATGCAGTACAGAGTGCAAAGCAATTACTTGAAAAGTCAAAGCGTAATAATACAGATGATCTGAAGTTGTCTTCATTTGCCCTTCAACCTGTGGGTAGTTGGATCTGACTCGGCTGCATTTCCAGCATCTGATCAGAGCTCCAAGCTCCTGCCTTACCCATAATGCCCCTGTCTTCCTTCTCACTTCAGATCTAGTTTGCCGTGCTAGCATAAGCATAGTGATCCGCTGCTGTGAGCTTCTATTTTGATGTTACTGAGTTTTTTGTGATTCTCTACTTTCTTCTTAATTATTTTTTGTATTTCTATTCTTTCTATCTCCCCTCCCTTGCGCTGTTTGCATTGGTAGAAATAAGGATTTTTTTTAATATCTTCTGTCTGGAGTGTGTGTGTGTGTGTGTGTGTGTGTGTGTGTGTGTGTGTGTGTGTGTGTGTGTGTGTGTGTGTGTTTTCAGGTTGGGCCTGTCTACTGGAATTATGTCCAAGAACTCTAAACCAGGCTTCCGTAAGTGCAGGGAGTGTGGCCATAAGCTCTCCCTAGCTGATGGCCACACTCTTTGCGTGATATGTTTAGGAGTTGCCCGTCTAGAGTCCTCCTGTTCTATCTTTGCAGGCTTCAGTCCCTGTGCATTGATGGACAGGACGAACAAGCAAATTTTAAAAAGCATTCTTCCCCGCTTGCCACCGGGGCCCAGGCCTCCTCATCCCAGACTTCATCTGCTACTTCTCCCTTCACCTCGTCCTGTTGGACTCAATCTCCCAACAAGAGGGTCTGGGACATGTATAAGCACAAGGAACACTTGTCCTCCACTGGTCCACCAGCCAAGGTCTGCTTGACTCCGTGACCAGAGTCTGCTGGCTCTGTTCCCCTTGTTTCTCCCTGGAGCTGGAGGAGCTCCGGATGCGTTTGCCAGCCCTGGCTTCACCTCACCAAACCTCTAAGCCAGTATTGGTGGTCTCTTCATCCCGATCCACCCAAAGCCTTTCCGAAGCAGAGGTGGACAGGATGATGCAGAAATGTATCTGCACTCAGATGTAGATGGGAGTCTTGCCTGCCACCCTCTCCCTGTGGAGTGGGAAGTATGCAGTCCTGGAGGTTTGGCTCTGACTCTCCTATTGAGCCACAGGGTGACAGACCCATCTGTAGCTCATTCTCAGATGGTTTGTTCTTCTGCTTTTGACATGGTGGAGAGGGTTCTCCCGAACACATCAAGACCCTTGACAGTCTTGTCTTTGGAGTCCACCCTGGTTCCCTCTGTATCTGGTGTGGATTCTACCATCCTACTACCTCAGGGGCAGCCTACCGCCTCTTCGTCCCAGGGAGCTCCTACATGGGAGTAGCCAGACGTTTTCAAGTCCTCCCCAGAAACTCCCCCTGAGGAGGTGCCTCAAAAACATACGTGCAAAAGAAGTCACATTGACTCCCCACCAGAGTCCTTCATGGAGGACACCGATTTGGAAGAAGGGGGAGGGTTCCCCCTGGTCACCCCCCAAGGATGTCTCCTTTGGAGATATCATGGAGAACCTTTTTCAGCGATGGGGTGGTCTGCCCAGAAACCCAACTCTGAATCGGTGTTCCTGGAGGCATTTGGTGCAGTATCCTCTACATCCTGGGTGTTTGCTCCAGCGGATCTAATTACATCTGAAGCATGGAAGGAGCCAGACATGGTCGAGCCAATCCCCAACCGCCCTGACAAGGTATTGAGCGCTCCCTCAGATAGGACTTACTAGATCAAGGGATCCCCTGGAGATGCTATGGTAGTGGCAGTGGCCACTGAGGAGCTTGCGTAGGAGAGCTCCATGGTCCATCCGCCAGAGTCCAGGACGATGGATTACTTTAGGAAGTGGATGTACGCTTCAGCCAGCCATGCTTTTGATCTTTACGCCAAACTATATGGCACGCGTAATTAGACTCCAGTGAGATGTAGTCAAGGAGATTGCTGAGTCTATCCCAGGGTCCATGACTGTAGAGGACAATAAAGTTTTCTCTTCTTGCATGGCCACTTCCCTCACGTCGATTGCTAACACCTCTATGGGGCTTCTGTTTCATGCCACTGAAGGCACCACTACAGCGGCTGGGACAGGTGTTGCCATCAATTTGTGCCTTCTCGGAAGCCTTTAAGTCGGCTTTTACTAATGCCCCTTACGACGGTTCCACCCTCTTTGGAAAGTCTGTACGCGGCACTTGTCCAGATTGAGAAGGAGAGGAAGACTGTCTGCTGTCGGGATCCGCTTCTCCACCCCCAGTGAACCTTTTCAAGGAATCAGCTGGGGGCAAAGAAGATGTGGTTCTGAAACTCTCAGAGCTACTCCCAGGATGCTCAGGACTCCCCTTCCCCTAGAGGCAGAGGGGGATCTGATAGACGCCACCTCTGAGGCATAGGGGGCCGAGAAATCAGGGGTCTCAAGAGCCTTTCTCGGACAGACCCACTCAGCCGCCCTGAAGGGTTGCACAGCTGCTCAGCTCTGGATGCAGTTGGGAGATGCCTCTTGCTACACCCAACAGCCTGGGAGTCTATCAGAGATGATCGCTGGGTGTTGCAGATCATATCCAGAGGCTATTCGGTCTCCTTCCTTCATCCACCACTCCTGCCCAAACACCTCCCGGATGTTCCACCCATGCAGAAGGACGAGGCAGTACTGGAAAGCTGCTAGAAAAGTGAATCCAGCCCATTTCCCCTAGGCCAGTCCAGAATAGGCATCTATTCCAGATTCTTTATAGTGCCAAAGAAAATGGGGGACTTGAGACCCATTCTGGATCTTTCTACCTTAAATCTGTCATTTGCCAAGACAAAATTCCGGATGGTCACTCTTCAGTTTTTCCTGCCCTTCCTGCAGGAGAACGACTAGGTGCTCTCAGACGTTCCTCAGCTTCCGGCTTGATGCCAGTCATTATCATTTCAGAGCCCTTCCCTTTGGTCTCACCACAGCACCCAGGGTGTTCACCTAAGTGATGGCGGCAGCAACTCACCTGGATCTGCAGGGCTTGTAGGTCTTCCCTTACCTGGACGATTGGCTCCTTTCTGCCCCTTCCAGGCATCTGCTCTGCCAAGCAAGGGATTCTCTTCTTCAAATAGCCCATCAGTTGGGCATAACCATCAATCTCAGTAACTCCCTGCTGACTCCAGTTCAGGTTCTGGATTTCATTGGAGCTCGGATGGACACGAATCAGACCAAGGTTTTTCTAACCTCAGACAGAATTCAGTCCTTGAGACATCATGTCGTGTGTATCCTTCAAGCCCAGTTGCTGATGGCACATTTGGTCTTACAGGTGTTGGGGTCTATTGCGGCCACCATCACCCTCATGCCTACGGCTCAGTTGCACATGAGGGTACTGCAATGGACTTTGTGGATTCAGTGGTCATTGCTAGATCTTCCATTGTCTTATCCGATTCGCATGTCTCGAGCATGCAGGGATTCTGCTGTATGGTGGATTCGTTCCCCGGATATTCTTTGTGGTCATACCTTTATTCTGCTGGCCCCCTTGCCCACAGTGACCATGGACACCTCCCTACTCATATGGAGGGGTTTTGTTTGGGAAGGACAGTCCAAGGCATGTGTTCCCCCCACAAGACTCCATTGCATATCAACATCCTGGAGATGAATGGGTGCTCCTAGCGTTGCAAGCTCTCCATGCCTATCTTCCTGTCGGGATGATTGCCATGCAGACGGACAGCAAGTCTGGTTCCCCGCACTATGGTCTCAGGCAGTGTGTCCTTCATGGACATTAGATTCATGTTCCGGACCTCATCTCTCATTCTTTAGGGAATACCTCACCCAGACCTGGACAGTCTGAAGCTCACCGCTTGGCTGCTCCGGTTCCCATGATAGTCAGGACTCCCGGGCTAGAGCTTATCTCTTCTCCTTCAAACTGGCAGCTTCAGTAGATTTACAGTTTTTGTCTTGAAAACGGCTTTCCTGTTTGCCATTACATCAGCCAAAAGGGTTTTGGAACTTTAGGCATTGTCAATCAAATATCCATATATAATCTTTAAAAAGTACAGGGTGTCTTTATGTACTGATCCTTTTCCTTCCCAAGGTGACTTCAGAATCAGACATATTAACCAAGTTATTAATCTTCCCGTTTTCTTTCCCAATTTTCAAAACAAGGGGAATACAAATTGCATTTGTTGGATGTTCGACAATTACATTTTTATTTGCATAGAATTAGGTCTTTCCGTTAGTCTGACCAACTCTTTCTTATTCTAAGCCCACTCTAGGGAAAACTGTAGTGAAAGTTACCATTTTTCGTTGGATTTCCCAATGTATTATGCTGGCATATTGAACTAGAGGTGTGCCCCTGCCAGGGCATGTTAAGGCCCATGCGACTAGATCTATGGCTACTTAAGCTGCCATATGGTCCACAGTTTTGCTGGATAATATTTGCTCTGTGGCTGTTTGGGCATCTTCACATACTTTCATTTCACACTACAAGTTGGATATTCTATCCAGGAACAGTGTGTGCTTTTGCTCCGCCATGCTCGGGAATATCCTTCCATGAGGGCCTCCCAGGTGAGCTGATAGCTGGGGACTCTGTCCCACAGGTTGAAGGACAAATGAAGATAACTTCAGATAAGTTATGTACTCACCATAACATTCCATCTGAGTTGTTGCTCTTCATTTGTCTTCAGCCATCCATCCCCTGCCTTTTTAGGTGGCTGCATGGTGGTTTGGATAGGAGAGGTATTGTCACCACCTGAGCATTCATTTTCTTTATATCTGGAAACCTGTGGTTGTGCAGTAAGACTTTGGGTCAGATTGGGATGCTAGGGTTAGCAGCAAACTCTGTCTGAAGGAAGGAGGAAGACGGGGGCATTATGGGTAGGGGAGGAGCTTGGAGCTCGGATCACATGCTGGAAATATGGTTGAGTTGGATCCGGTCGGATTAGAGTACCCACAGGTTGAAGAGAAATGAAGGGCAACAACTCGATTGGAAAGTTATGGTGAGTACAGTCTTTTTTTTTTTTTTTTTAAACTTACTCAATCTCAAAAACATACCCTGTGACGATCTACTTGGCTCACCTGTTCAGAGACTTCTATCTAGGCAAATCAGAACAACATTGCCTATCAGTTCCAGTTCGAGGCCTAAAGCTAAAAGGAATCAAGCCATCAAAGCCCCAGTCATCTAGAAAGCTTTCTTTCCAGAAGTCCAGCTATGATAAGTCGAGCAGATTTCTTTGTCCATTGGAAAAAGGAGAGATAGTGAGGATACAAACGGGGAAAGGTTTCGACTGGATTGGTCAAGTAACAAGTATTTGTGCTGAGCTGAGATCCTGTTTTGTTAAATCTGAGTGTGTGGAGTACAGGAGAAATTGCAGACATCTTCCTGTAGGAGAACCGATTTCGCAGCATAGTACCTTTGATAAAGACTCTCTCAGAGCACTCTAGATAATATTCCTGTTCCAGAACTTATCTCGACTCCTGATACTGTTCTGACAGATGATTCCAGTGTTCCTAAGAAAGAACAGTCAGCAGAGACAGTCCCAGTTGCTAAACCAGATCCCAAATTTTATGTCACACGATATGGTTATATTTCAAAGCTTAGTGTGAAGTACACAGCGACTTGAACATAGTTGTGTGTGTATGTGTATGTGTAGGTGTGTGTATATATATATATATATATATATATATATATATATATAGCTAAGTATAATTGCATGATGAAAATTATTTCTATGTAAATTGCATATTCATTACTGTCAGTGACAATGTCTAACTTTCTCAGAGGGAGGATGTAAAATAACTGGTGTGTTGTACCTTTAAGAAGCACTTCCAAGATCTCTGTGTGCACGGAGTCACTATAGAATCCCGAATTTCAGTATTTCAAAATTCTATAGCCGAACGCTCAGAATCGCGAAACACCAAAAGCGTGAACTTCAGAGCTTCTGGTGTTGCGGTGTGTGAATGGATGGGTGTAAGTTCAGGTAAGTATGCAAGAGTATGTTGGTTAGGGGCTTTTAGTGTATGTTAGTGTGTGTTTTGGCTGTGGTGTGTGTGTTTGTGTAAGGGACTGTGATATGTGTGGGTATGAGTTACCTTTGTGTGTGTGTGACTGTGCGATCTCGGAGTTAGTATATATAAGAAGGGGGGTGTGGGGTGCAGGGGGGCTTGCCCCCCTGCTTGTCTGTAATATAGGATTGTATGTTTGATTGTGGGGGACATTATGTGTGTGGTGTATCTGTAGTGTAGGTTCGCGATTTTAAGTTTCACGGTTATGGGGTTTCGGGATTTTGAGCATTCGGCCATAGAATTTCAAAATACTGAAATTTGGGATTCTATAGTGAACCCATGTGCACATATAAATACCAAGCATGTTAGTTTCAGTGCCATTTTGAAGATGCAGTCAGCATGTTAACATCCATGTGCATGATAGCTAATCTGTTTATGTTAGTTAGTTAATGTCATTTATGATGTTTGCATACAATAAAGCTGTTTCCAGAACCCATGATGCCCGTATGATTTATCCTGACCTGGCGAGCGACAGGGACTGTTCCCTTTCGCTTTTTTTGCAGCTGAGTGCTTTGACACTACCTTTATCTATTTGCTTTGTAAAAAAAAAAGTTTTACATATCTAGATAATCTCCTTTCTTCTCTTGCTCTATAGCTTAAAAAATACTACACAAGAATAAGCTAACTAGAGTGAGTGTGTGTAAGTAGTACTGTTGGTTGGCTTGTCGACTTTGTCAGACAAATTTACTGGATTTAAAAGTTGCACATGTGGGCACAAAATTCCAAATTCTGAAGCCCACAAGAAGTGTGTCAGTTGTCTTGGATCAGAACACCTTCAGGCTGATTGTACCGTTTGTGTGGCCTTTAGCCCGTGCACCTTGTTGGACAGGAAAAACAAGTTGATTCTGAGTGGAATCTTGCCTGCTTCTGGGACTCAAACCTCCTCTAAGTCAAGCTCTAAAGACGTTAAAAGAAGATAATCTTTAGCTTCCCCAGGGGCTTCTTCTACCAAAAAGAGACCAAGATTGCCTGATCCTCAGCCTTTGGATCAGAGTATGTCCAAGCTTCCTCCAGATCTGAGGACATCCTTGGATCAGGGCATGACCATGGATTCGATAACCATACCGGATCTGACAGACACATTATTGGCTGTGGATTCTCTTGTAAGAAGGTCTTCCTTGGATCCAACCATATGGATCCAAGTTCTTGGAGCCGATTACCAGTACCCATGCCAAAGCATGCATCTACGGCTCCTACCTCTGATTGAATACCCAGACAAATCAAGACACTCCTCGGCTACCTATAGATCTTATCAAAGCCTCTCCCAATCAGACATGGACAGGATGATGAGGCGTTTTATCAAGACACAGATACAGATGGGGCTTTCACCTTCTCTGTCCCATCCAGGATCTGTGCGATCTCCAACACAAAACTCTGCATGCTTCTCGTCCAATCCAACCCCTTGCTTCAGAACTCCAGGATATGTGTTTTCAAAGGGAGTTGTTGATGGATCTGAGGATAGTGCTTTCTTCGACTCCATTAGTGTTTCAGACCGGCTTGGCTCCAATGCAGTCAGATCAGAGCAGGTCTCTTATCCGAGATGTTAGCGCAGACTCCAGGGGATTGGCTTCGGGTCTGACCTAGTTGGATCCATCCCTTCACCTAGGAGCTTCGGCCTTTAACAGCTTGGGTCCAATGCTATCTGGAAGATTCGGATCCAGGATAGGCTCCATTCCTTCCGGGAAACTTTGGCTATGAGAGGGGGGGGTCTTCTCAAGTCCGTCAGCCTTTTGGGTGATAGAAAGGACTTTCTGTAGGCCTAGAGCTATGTCCCCTCAGTCCCTAGATCCTAATCAGCCCACATCTCTTCTGAGCCCTGATCTTATACACCCCCCCCCCCCGAATGAGCTTAAAGACTACTGCTACCCTTCAGGGGGCCTCCCTTCTTCCAATTCCTCCTCAGAACACCCTACAGAGGAGATACATTGCAAGAAGAAGTGCAAGAGGAGGCACTTGGACTCTTTGCTGGAGTCTTTAATCGAGGACACAGACTTTGATGGAGAAGGGATCCCTAAGATCTCCACCTGGAGAAGTCTCCTTCAGAGACATTCTTTAAATTTTAAATCAGAAAGGTGGATGGTCCTCCCAGCCTCCTCTTTCTGAGGAGTCTGTGTTTCTGAAGGCCTTTGGGACGGTCCCATCTACATTGGGGATGAACCCCCCCCCCCTTTTTGAATGAGCTCATTCAGCTCGTCTCCCACCGGGAATGGAAGGAACCTGACACTGTGGAGCCCATTTCAAAGTGGCTGATAAATACCTAAGCCCTCCTACCGACAGACTCCATTGGAATAAGGGCATGCCCAGTGATGCTGTTGTGGTGTCAGCAGCCACTAAGAAGGAGCTTGCTAACAAAAGCTTCATTGTCCAGTCCCCAAACAGAGTCCCAGGCTTTGAACAGGCACAGAAAGCACGTTTATGCCTCCGACACCTTCAGACTGAGAGCACTGAACTACCTGGTACATTTTACCCGACTACAAAGGGACTTTCACCAACTCTTACAGAGTCCTTGTCAGAGGAGGACCTCAAGAAGGTATCTCCTTAGTTGGCCACTCTCTCTCCTGTAGCTAATTCCTTGATGAGGTTAATCTCTAACGCTGCAGAGAGCTCCTTTTGAGCAGCCAGAACAGGCATAGCCATCAGGAGACATGCCTGGATGAGGTTGTGTGGGTTTGTGGAACCCTTTAAGGTGTCATACACTAATGTCTCCTTCGATGATTCCTCTCTTTCTGTCAAGGAGACACTCACCTGCAGTGAACAGGAGGGAAGGATCTTGTCTGCAGTACATATCACATTTTCTACCCTGCGAGGCGTTAAGAAGCTTTAGTTCAAAAAATCTCACGGTCCTTTCCAGGATCCTCAAGAAGATTTTGTCCTCCAGAGGCAGAGGAAGAGGATTTAATAACAGACAACCGCCCAAGAGGCAGAGAGGGACCGCAAAAATCAGAACTTCAGAGAACATTTTTCTGATGAGCCCTATCAGTGCTCTTGAAGCATTGCCAGATTGCCCTTCTCTGGAGGCAGTCGGGGACCATCTATCTTTGCACCTAGATGCCTGGACAAACTTAAACTACTGGATGCTAAATATAATTTCCAGAGGTTACTATATTTCCTTTTTCCTTCCACTTGCAAGTCTCAGGAGAAATCTCTCTGACATGCCACCCAGTCAGAGGGAGCTTGCCATCCATGAAGTTCAGAAACTAGAAATGTGTCATCTAAAAGGTCCTGACTGAGCAACAAGGATCCAGAACTTATGCTTCTTTTTGGTGCCAGAAAAGACAGGGGCCCTGCTACTATCTTAGATCCAAGCAAACTAAACCTATAGCTGTCTGTGCCAGTGGGGAGTCTTATTGTGGATCTGGGGAAAGAGGGAGAAATCGGCCCCGGACTGACTGTGTTCTCCATGTGCTCTTAAGGGAAATTGTGCTTGATTGTGCTTGATGCGCCCCCTTGGCCCTCTTCAAAAGGAACCTTGACGATTGATGGGAGATAGGAAATTCACCCCGGGGATCACTTCATTCGCTCTGCTAGACAGGGGTCCAGGGGAATAAATATTGTGGGAAGTAATATCCAGGGAAATGTTATGGCTAGGCTTGTATAGGCCTTAGGGCCGATAACCTAGTACCAACCTATGAACCTATATGTCAAGAAGTCAAGGTTCCAGATGGTTATGGTCCAGTCCATTTTGTAGCTCCTCCGCAAGGATGAATGGATGTGCTCTCTGGATCTCCAGAATGCATACTAGCATATCAAAATAGACAGGTGATCCAGGAGTAACCTGCGCTTTTGGCTAGGAGACAATCATTATCAATTCAGACCCCTGCTCTTTGGTCTCACCACAGCCCTCCGGGTGTTGACCAAATGCATGACAGTAGTAGTAGCTCACCTGAGACTATTAGGATTCCAGGTGTTTTCATATCTGGACAATGGGCTCCTCACTGCACCAGCAAAGTATCAACTTCTTCAAGCCACACTATCTACTACAGATCTTCAACCTTTTGGATATCACAGTAAGTATGGCAGTCAAAACTAACTCCTGTGCAGAACTTGGAATTCATAGGAACACAACTGAACACAATTACACAGAGAGCGGCATTACCCCCAACAAATGGTAATATCCCTGAGACAGCAGGTAGAAGTCCTTTTGGATTTGCCATCCCCTCCAGCAAGATTGATAGCACTAAGGTTCTATGTCCGCAGCAATACTCTTAGTACCTCTAGCGAGGTTTTCATGTGAGTACTACAGTTGACCCTTGCAGTTCAGTGGTGTATTCTGTTTCATCCATTATCTGTCTCCATCAAACTAACCCTAATTTGCAGATGTCCCCTCCAATGGTGGATTCTTTCGGAAATCTATATCTAGGCAAGTTGTTGTCTCTTTCCCCCTCCCACCACCACAATGACCACAGGCACTTCCCTTTTGGGGTGGGTCGGGGCATTATCAAGGCAGATTGGTCCAAGGCACGTGGTCCTGACAGAGACCAAATTGCATATAAATGTCCTAGAGATGAGAGCAGTTCTCCTGACATTGCAAGCCTTCCATGACTGCCTCCCTCTGGGGATGATAGCAGTTCATACAGACAACATGTCAGTTGTCTGGTACATCAACAAACAGGGGGGACTTATTTATATCTCTTGTGTAGAGAAGCCATGAGAGTGTGGCAATGGGCCGTCTCTTCAAACCACTTTCTCATTCCGTGTACATTCTTGGAGAGGTCAACATACTAACAGATGGACTCAGCAGGACAATTCTGAGCCTGCACGACTGGTCTTTCAGTCAGTCAGTAACAAACCAGATTTTCAGCCATTGAGGCCAACCTTACTGCAATCTGTTTGCCTTTCCCCTAAACAACAAGTGCAGCAAGTATTTTGCACTTCTCCCCCAAGTCTGGGAGTCACCGAAGTATGCTCTAGTCCATGATTGGCCTCCAGGTCTCCTATATGGTTATCCACCCATTCCATTGATCCTGAAAGTGGTGCAGAAAGCTAGCAGGTTGAAGAGCATTCCGATCCTCATTGTCTCCTTCTGACCTCATCATATCCTGTTCTGCTTCATATGGTCTCACATCAAATATCCATCATGAATATTGAATTCCAGTTAGGATCTAATTTCTCACCCATCAGAACATTAACATCCCAATCTATGTTCCCTGTGGTTAACCACATGGTTTTTCCACTTCCAGTGATGCTAAGAAAGTCCAGGCTAGCTCCACCAGTCCAATATATTAGCCTTGCTTCTTAAAAACCTTCCACAAAGAAGGTTTATAATGGCAAGTGGAAGAGATTTTCAATTTGGGCCTCACAACAAAATATTGATCCATTTTCAGCTACTATTTCAGCTATACGTCTGTTCTTAGCTTCATTTTTTCAAGATGGTGTCAGTTTCTCTACTAAAAATTTACACCTGGCAGCAATTGCCAATTTTCACATGGGAAAAGATTCTGCGTCTGCTTCCAAAGTATGTAAAGCCTTTATGATATGTAGTTTCTTACTTAGGTTTCCAATCAAGGACCCCTCTCCCCCTGGATCTAATCATTGTCCTCCAAGGCCTTACTCAGGAACCTTTCAAACCAGCTGACCCTTGTGACATAAAATTTCTATCTTGGAAAATGATTTTGCTTGTAGCGGTAACCTCTACAAATGGGGTTTCTGAATTATAAGCATTATCCTCCAAGCCACCCTATATCCTTTATGAAAGACAGGATGTCGGTAAGAGCTAACCCTACTGTCATGCCTAAAGTGGCTATGGAAAATATCAACCAGTCAATACAATTGCCAGTTTTTTTTCCCAGACCATTCCAATAAAGATTAGTACACGTTGCATCTCCTGGATGTTTTTAGACAATTTTGTTTGTCTGCACAGGACAAAGAAACATTGAAGATCTAAATGCAGTGTCAAAGATCACTCCGTCGAAATGGATTACTGATTACATTTCTACCACTACACATTAAAAGGTATGCAACTACCTTGCCCTCCAAAAGCACACTTGACTAGGTCTATATCCACTTCATCTGCCTTTTCTTCGAGAACTTCTGTTGATGAAATGTGTGCTGCAGCAACTTGGCCAAACCTCATACGTTTGTGTCTCATTAAGTTAGACATTGTATCCAGGAGTAGAGCATCCTTTGACTCCACGGTGCTTCAGCATATCCTTCCATAAGGGCCACCCAAGGAGTTATGTAGCTGGAGAATCTGACCCATCAGTGAGAAAGAATGAAATGGACATCAGATTTGGAAGTTGTGTACTTAACATAACTTGACATCTGTGTTGTCCAATTTCATTCTTCCTCACATGTGACCCTTCCACCCCCCAGCCTAATCTGCTTGGAGAGATCTAGAGAAATTGGGAACCCAAAATTCCTAGTTTGAATTCCAGATTATGGCTAGTTTCTATTGTATTACTGTCCAAGTGTGTATACATGTATATAAATGGACATGACTTTTAATGATAAATTGGTTTTAGAGGAGCAAACTCAATCTGAAGAATTAAGGCTGATGTGAGGCATTATGGGAGCGGGAGGAGCTCAAGACTCTGATCATAGTTTTAAAAAGTAGCCGAATCAGATCCCATATCAGATCTATATCGGATTTCTGTTGTTGGTTTGCAGTTTTGCTTCTGATGTTCACAACAGTACTTTATTGTAGAGTGATGTAAAGTTGTAACCCTTTAGCATTTTCAGATTCTCAAAACCAGGGTAGTTGAGAACTACTAATAAGGCCTGCAAGTTTCTTTAAACAATTTATGCAGATGGTAAAGTGCACAAAGTTTCTTGGGTAGTAAGTATTCCTACTTCAAATTCCAAAACAAAGAATGGTGTTGCTACACTGAGCAATGGAGTAACAATAGACTGGTGCAGAACACTGTAAATAACAAGTGTGGGTATTTCCCAGTGTCTTGTGATTGGGCATCGCTGTGTTAGACATCTGAATATTGGAAGTAGCTAGTACTATAATGCTATAAAAGGAGCAAGATGCACAAATATGTGAGGTTGAGCATTACTTGCCATTAGGTGTTTGACAGGCTGTCTATAGAGGGGATGTGTAAATGATATGTTTGTCATAGCCCATACCAACGAATGTGGCACTGTTTAGTGCATGGTGCTTCCATGTGTAAAAGAAGTGGCATTATTTTTACAGTGAATAATAAGGCATGCAAACTCTTCATAGGATTGACAGAAACAACACCATAATAGTAACAGTCATAATCCTGTGTAGTAAAGTGTACTACAACATAACAGAATGGATGGTAGTCCTAAAGACAGCCTAGAGTCAACATTGTGTAGTACCTTAAACATCGTATAGAGGAGAACAACTTGTTCATTTTATAGGTTAATATGTGTGTAGTAGGCTAAGTACCACTGTTTTTAAGTCTAGTCATGCATCCCAAATCTTTGACACATTCTGGTACTCTTGATAAGTTTAAGCAGGGGCGTGCAAGACAAATCATTTACCCAGCTGCCTGTGTCCATTAGAGATATAGGTGTCAAACCAGGGATGAATTTCCTCTTCCCTATCCAGTTGTCCAAGTTACACTAGAGTTGGGTTAAGGAGGAACTCTGCTTCACATGGGTGGGGAGCCTGTCCATTATCAGGGACCCAAGAGATTAGTATAGATGTAATACAAGTGATGGATGTATTTCCACAACATTACTTCTCGTCACACCATGCATTTCACAGTACAGTTTGCTGCTTGCCATGGTCTGCATAACCTCATGTGCTGACATCAGCCAGCTGATAATGATACCGTGTCATGAAAATATATTGAGTTACATTTACATTGCATATCTTGGAGTCGCGTTTAACTAGTGCCAGCTTTGTAGACAGGTTTTGGGTAACTGCTTTGGAGAAAGGAGAAGCTCTGCAATTTGTGATTTTGGAGCGTGGGTTTCATGACTCATGCTTCTTTGTGAAGCCTTCTGGCTACTTCCAAATTCACTTTCTATTTTCAGTGCTTATGGAGATTTGAGGCAGACTGTGTTAAGGCTATACTGCTTTGCCATAGTATATCCTTTCTAAAGATAATTTGAAGCACATTGTAAGTTTGATTTTTTTTTTATTTGATTTTTTTTTCCATAGTCGCTTCTAATTTTTCCTTAATTATTTGATGTAAGAGTATGGCAAAAATCCTGCATCTGTTATCTGATTAAACCGAGATGAATGTAATTATCTGCTTTATAAAGAACTGAATTTGAAGAGTACTATATGAAAGAAAACCTCATTCAGAACAGTGTGTGCCTGGTACATATTTTTGAGTTTCATATGTTAATGTGGTTCACATGTTGATTGTTTGCATACTTCTGCTTAAGTAACTTTTTGTTACTTTTTTCTTAAATCCTAAGCATTTCTCTGGGAACATCGGAGAGAGAGAGAGAGTCTTAGATGTTGTTAAGAAATCAGATAGGGGATGTAAGTGTGAAGCATGATGAAACAAACTGTACCAACTGGCCAAGAGTTGGGCAAGAGAAGTGGGAGGTGTGCTGCGATGGTGCAGCAAGGTTTTGGCTCAGGTAGCTTTGCAATGACCGAGGATGTGGACCAGCAAGAGAATAAGGAAGCTTCAGGAGGAGTATAGGAGAAAGAGATGGGAGTGAATCGACACATAGGTTCATAGGTACGTACTAGGCTATTGGCCCTAGGGCCTGTATAAGCCTAGCCAAAAAGGTACCCTGGCTTTCGCTACCCAAGAAAATTATTTTCCTGTGCCCATGTCGAGCAGCGCCACAGAGGTGATCCCTGGGGTGAATTTCCTATTTCTCATTCAGTCATCAAGATTTTTCTTGAGTGCTAATGAGGAGCTTTGTTTGATTATAGATAGGTAGTTTGTTCCAGAGTATGGGAAGTCTCTGGGACATGAATATAGCCCTCCAGCACGTTCTGTTTATTGTGGTGACAAGGTTTAGGTCCCTAGAGCGTGTAGCTCGGAGGGACTGGGATTTCTTTAAGTGGAGCATGTCCAACAGCTCTAAGTTTGACAAAGCTTTGTATGTTAGGCAGAGATCGCCTCTGAGTAGGCGATATGCGATGGAGTAGAGCTGTAGTTTTTTGAGACTATCTGCGTAGGGCATCTGTTTGAGGCGGGTAATCCTCTTTGCGAGGTGTTTCTGCAGCCTTTCCAGTTGTTGTAGATGTCTTGTGAGGCACATACCAAAAGGGGCGTTGTACTCTATAATGGGTCTGAGTGACGAGTAGAGGGGAACAATGACCTCTTTTTTTTTTTTTTTTTCCTAGATGAGAAGCCTTTTGTGATGAGGTTTGCCACGTAGAAGGATTTCCAGACTACTGTGGCAATGTGATTATCAAAGGAGAGGCTACTGTCCACCTGTGTCCCAAGGTCTCTTATCACACTTTTGGTGTTAAGTAGACTATCACCTATGTGGTAGCTCATGGGTACAGAGTTTTTACCAAAGAGGATGACAATGCACTTTTTGGCATTGAGCTTGAGATCATGGCTTTGACACCAGGCATCTGTCTCAGTGAGGCTCTTTTGTAGGATGTCCACATAGTTAAGAGTTTCGATTATGGCTCCTAGTTTGCAGTCATCTGCAAACTTTGTTAGGCAAAGACTTTCTGTTTTAGCCTGTGCTACAGAAAAGTAGATACCAAACAGGAGAGGACCCAGGATTGAACCCTGTGATACTCTACTTGTCACTGGTCTGAAGTCGCATTTGGACTCTGCTACTTTCACATTGTGGGTTCTGTCAGGTGAGCCAGTTGACAACCCATCTTGTGACATAGGGATTTATACCTAGTTTAGTGAGTTTATCTATATTTCCAGAGTGAGGGGACGGTGTCAAAAGCCTCGGTGAGATCTAGATAGGCTATGTGAACCACCTTACCCTCGTGTATGGCTTTGGTGACTGCTTCAAAGAAGTCTGTCCGGTTTAGGAGACATAATCTGCCTTTTACAAACTTGAACTGGGTGCGGTCCAGAGTTTGGAGAAATTCCAATGTCTTTGTTTATAAGTTCCCTGATGATATGTTCTATGGCCTTGCAGACCAGGCTCGTTAGGCCAATGGGGCGGTAGTTCCCGGGGTCCGTGGTGGCTCCCCCTTTGAGGAGTGGGATAACCATCGCTGTGCATCATTCAGTGGTCCCAAAGCCTGAGGTGAGACTATGGTTGAACATGGTGCTTAGGTGGGGTGCCCGTTCATTCTGTAGTTCATGTAGAATGCAGCCTGGGATGTTGTCAGGTCCCATGGATGCTGTGTTCTTGGCTTTGGAGAGTGCGTTTTTTACCTGTGCAGCCATGATTACAGGAACTTTGCATTCTTCCGGTATAGAGATGGGCCCTTTAGGGGGTGAGAGGGGGTAAAGTTTGCACTGAACCTATTTGCCAGGATATTGGCAATATCAGTTGGTTCTGTATATTTAGTGCTATTGTGCTGTAACTCCAAGCAGATCTGAGTGTTGCCTTTGAAACTGTTGACATAGCCATAGAATGCTTTGATTGTCTTTAGAATCGGTGACAATTTTGTTTTCGTGACTAGCTTTGGAGGATTTTATGAGGGATCTCCGCTTCTTACTGAGGCTGACCAGGAGGGAGTTCCTCCAATCATGGGATTTTACTCTTTTTTGCAACATTTTCTTTCTTCTGTTGTAGAGTTTGTTTTGGCAGGGGACCACCAGATTGGCTTCCTTTTTTAGGAGGATAGCATCTTGGTTCTGTTAGGAATAGCATGATCCATGCACTCAAGTATTTGTATAGGATTCAGCAGTCGTACCTCTAATGTCCGTCTGCATGGGTGTCGTGAAGTTTGCCAATTCTGTGTTAAGAAGCGTGAAGTTGGTTTTGGAGAATTTTTTTATGGTGGTTTCCCTAATGGGGAGTGGGGGCAGGATGTGGATGTCTAGGGTGATTAGCTTGTAGTTGGAACTATCCAACGAGGAATTGACCTCTGGTGTGGAACACCGATCGCGCATGTTGGTAATGACCAGGTCTAGGATATTGCTGCCCCTGGTGGGGGGTGTGGATAAGTTTTATCTAAGACGTTGGAATTTATGAATTCCAGAAAACATTGAGCAAAAGAGTTGGTACATGAGTAGTTTTCTTAGTTAATGGTGGGGTAGTTGAAATCGCCCATTATTAGGGTGTTAGGTTGTACCCTAATATGTTCCAGTGTATCAAGAAATGAGGAGTGGGAATCCTGGGGCATGGTGGATGTTCTGCTGCAAGTTACAATTTGGATTGCGGTCTTGCCCAGAGTTAGTTGCACTTGGATAATCTTGGATGCATTATGCTGAGCAACTAGCCTGGAGGTGTGGATATTGTTAATGAATATGGACACACCTCCGCCTTTAGAGTTTTGGTCCATGTTAGGTGGCTGAAAGGTGTGGTATGAATTATAGCCTGGTAATGCAGGGGTGCTCTCTGGAGCCTTGAACCAGGTCTCTGTCACTGCACAGATGTTGATGTTCTCCATTTTATGGAGAGCTTCGAGTGAATGCATTTTGAGCTTTAGACTTTTAGCACTGAGTAGCATTACCCTCAGATTTTGCTTGCTTGTACCTGTTATGGTGGTGAATTTGTCATTTGAACCTTGCCTAAAAGAAGCACTATAGGGGTGGCAAGAGCCTTAGCCAGTATCCGGAATCCCAAAGGCGACAGGTGCAGGCTATCTCTGGCAAAGCATCATGGTTTGTTGATCATGTCATCCCAGGCAGACAGATACTGGATTCCCTTAGAATGACACCAGTTGTTGAAGTCTATCATTTTGTCCTTGTACTGTGGTATCATTCTGGGTGATGACAGGATGCTACCCAGGGCTAGGGTCATACCTGCCTGGGCTACAAGATCGGAGAGCTCCTCCATGTCTCTCTTCATGTAGTCCAGGGAGGTACGTCTCAGGTCATTCACACCAACATGGACAATAACAGAGTCATATTTGTACTTGTGGAGTGACCTGAGTGCGTGTGTTGTGTGACCACGCCTGGCACCCGACGGTAACTTTCTCCTTGTTTAGTCTGGTGAGTGGAACATCAGTGTGCCTGACTATAGAGTCATCTATTGGGTACGTTGTTATGCCTTGTGGGCTGTGGTTGAGTGACACACTGAGTTTGTGGGCTATGTGTCATTTGGGTTGTGTTGGCGGTTGGGGGTTGCTTGCATTTTTGCTTTGGAGGTCTCTGTTGCTTGAGCAGATTTTTATTGAGAGCCTCCGTGATTGTAGGTGTGTGTTTTGTGTTGCTGTGTGTGTGTGTTTTGGTGGTGTAGGTTTTGTAAGACTATGTGATGAGTGTGGTGTGGTGCAAGTGTTGATCTTCTCCTCTTGACTGTCTAGTCCAGTCTTGGGTGAAGAGAACTTTGCTTCCAGTTTGGCTGTATAAGTGCATCTTTCACAGGTTGTAGTGTTGGATAGTAGGAGGAGAAGGTTGTCTCTGTAAATGAGGCAATTGCTGCTTTGCCCCAAGATGCCCAGATTCCTCAGGTAGACAGGAAAAAACACCGGGAGCTGATCCTTCGACATGCCTGGATAGGTGCCTATTTATTAAATACTAAAAACTGTTTTCCTCTAGACAAGTGAGGAAAGTTGAGTGCTATAGTAATTTGTAGCTTATTTAGTGTTTGCAACGAATTCTGAACATTTGCTGAACTCAAGGAAACAGATTTGAGTGCTAAAACTAAAAAAAAAAAATGGCTAGTTCTAAGGGAAAATTTGAAGAGCAGACTTTCTGGAGCTTAAAATAGTTTAACCCTAGCTAAGCAGTGATGCAAGTGTGTTTTTTTTTTTTTTTTTTAATACAACAGTAGAAAATGAGCAAATTGATTTAAACAAATGAACAAATAAAAGCTAAAAACTGAGTCCCGTTCCAGCAGTCTTCGATCAGACAAGTTCTAACTGCACACTCCTGCCACTAGGGTGCAGGGGAACCTTCTCCAAAAAAAAGATGGTCTGGATTAGTGCTCACGTTATACAAACAAAGCTAGATTCAGCAGGTCTGAATTTAGTCTGTGCTACAGCAAACAAGGCGTACCAATTTCAGAAAGAAACCGTTCAAATAGGCAGGCACAATAAGCCTTTAACCAGGAACTCCCAGCTCAAAAGGGCAGAATCTACCCTCTCCTCCCACAAGAGTGAAGACCACACCTTCTTAATGTAAAATAATTGTCCCGAAGTCCAAAGTGCTTAAACCAGAACTAATACACTTTTAGAATAATGGACACTAAGCCTTCAATCAGCAACTCCCAACTTAGAAGCATGTAAGCTACCTGTCCTGCCACAACAGTGCAGACCACAAACCTTCTTAATGTAAAACAACTGGTCTGAAGCCCAAGTGCTTCAACCAAAGGCTTAGAATAACAGTTGCAGTTTAATCAGGCTACTAACAAGCAGTAATAAATGCAGCAGAATAAATGCAATAAAGTAGGAAGAAACAGAAATACAGTAAAAGCAGATGAATAAAGTGCAATTTTTTTGTATAAAACAATAGAAAGCTATCAAACTGATTTAAACAAATTACCAATTAATCAGTAAAAAAGCTCAAAACTGAGCCCTGTTCCAGCAGTCTTCAATCAGACAAGTTCTAACTGCACACTCCTGCCACTAGGGTGCAGGGGAACCTTTTCCAAAAAGGATGGCCTGGATTAGTGCTCAAGGTATACAGACAAGGCTAGATTCAACATGTCTGAGTCTAGTCTATGCTACAGCAAACAAGGCGTACCAATTTCAGAAAGAAGCAGTTCAAATAGGCAGGCACAATAATCCTTTAACCAGAATTTCCCAGCTCAGAAGGGCAGACTGTAGCCTCTCCTCCCACAAGAGTGCAGACCACAAACCTTCTTAATGTAAAATAACTGGCCTGAAGCCCAAGTGCTTAAACCAGAACTAATACAGTTTTAGAATAACAGACACTGAGCCTTCAATCACCAATTCCCAAGTTAGGATGCAAGCTACCTGTCCTGCCACAACAGTGCAGACCACAAACCTTCTTAATGTAAAACATCTGGTCTGAAGCCCGAGTGCTTAAACCAAAAGGCTTAGACTAACAGTTTCAATTTAATTAGGCTACTACCAAGCAGTAATAAATGCAACAGAATACAATTGAGTACTTTTAAGAAGAGGCAAAAGCAAAATAAAGTGCATTTTTTTTGTTTAGTAAAGTGCAAGGAGAGAGAAAGGAGGAGCAGAAGAATTTACAGTAGGGGCGGGCAACTGCAAAGCCACCAACTAGAACAACACTACAAGTATAGGGTGGGAGGGAGGGGAAAAAACAGTTTCAGGACAGATGAGCAACATAAAACAATGCCAGAAAATATATAAAATAATTCAGTCAGGCAAAAAAATATTTCAGTCAGGCAAAATTAAGAAAATGCAGAACTCTGAAAGGTTAAAATGTCAAGAAATATACTTCTCAATCAGCAATATAGTTCCAAATTGTTTGAGAATCACACTTCAACCAGAACACCAGGAGTTTCCAACAGTGTATGCAAGAATTTACAAACAGAAACGTTTTTAAATCAGCAAGCCTTGAAGCAATCCGATAACACAAAAGCTGTTAGACCAGTTTTATAAACTCCACCACAGGAATAGGGGGGAAGCAGTTTCAGGGCAGATGAGAAACTTAAACCAATGCCAGAAAATATATAAAATTCAGTCAGACAAAAGAATAATTCAGTCAGGAAAAACTAAACACCAGAGTTGTGATCCTCAAATTAATGTTTATAACGGAACGAAAAGGGAAGTAGACACGCACAGAGGTTGTTGTACCTTAGAGGAGTCCCCATACTTGTATGTTTGGGTATGCATGTAATTAACACCATGGTGCTTGTCATTATGGGCATGAATGGAGTATGGGAACCACTGGCGGATGTTGACTGTTAATAGCTGTAGAGGATAAACCCAGCTGTATGACCAGATAATGAGAGTACTGGTAGTAAGCTCATGGGTAATTACTAGGTATGCAGCCCAGGAAGAACATTAAGTACCCTAGCAGAGTTTCTCAGTTGCCGCAGAACACTTTGACTTGTTGATGGATGCATAGTAGGCAAAGGGTACTAAACTAAGCAGATCATTAGCAGTTCACAGCCTTATTCCTCGTGGTAACTACATGGATCCAGTCATCTTTTAGAAAGTGTTTTGTTTTATTTATTTAATTCTATTTTGGGAGAGGGTGGGTTCACACATTCTTACAATTTTACTGTTAGAATTGCAAGATCCAGATATAAGGACCAAGTTGGACCTGGGATAGAGCCCTCTACCTCAAGGTTTTCAGAATTGTAGTTTGTAATGCTGTGCTGGGGTGGGGTAGGGCTTGGTCTCTTGCAGAAATTTGCAAGCTGTGCTGTATTTTGCATATGTTGTATAATCCAAATTATGATGGATTTAGTTGAGTTTTGTTAATTGCGTTGTTGGTGGGGTGGGGGCGATATGAAGGTAGACAGTAAACTTTCCTAGGCTACCAGACTCCTGTTTACTCATAATCCTGTTCAAGACAAGGACCCCCTCCCAATTTCCCCATACCGTTTGGTATGGATTGTCGGATATGTTAATCATGTCTTCCAAGGTATGCAAGTTTTCGACTTAATTGTCTTGATCACTTCAGACTCCTTGTTGAAGTTTAAGGTCAGTATTTTTGCCCTTTAAATTACTGACTCTCTCTTGTCATTTTGCTTATTGGTTTCATTTTTACTCACTCCCCCACATTAGCTTCCTATGATGAGCCCCCCCCCCCCCAAACATTTATAAATCATTTCATTTTAAAATGTAATGAATTTACATACATAAATAGAAAAGAAGACAAACTATAACAGCAGTTTTCATTGTGGCTGTCATGTAATATACATACATTTTCATTGTTATGCAGTATACATTATTTTAACTGTTTTCATTCGTTCCAGTATTACATAAATTGCTCATTTCCTGCCTTTCATTAAACTTGAGCATTATTCTTAATGTATTGTTCCATTTATTTTTTTTGCATGTTTCTTCCCTTTTCTAAGATCCTACCACCAGTTCTTTACTTCCATTTTCTAGTAATTACTTTTTTGGCAGCCTGTAGCATAAAACTTAAGGTCTAGTCAGTTCTAGGGCAGTTTCAGCTCTTTTTGGGATATAAAATAAATGAAGATAAAACAATGGTTGCAGCTCAAACAAATTGTTTCCTTAGTTGCTGCAATTTGTCCCCCCAAAATTTCTGTCAACGTACTCTGTAAAGAATTTATAAAATCTATCAACTCATATTTCCAGTTACCCCTCTCTTCTCCATCACATCTCCAACATTTACTATCTACCAGCATAAAAATCCTTAAGTCCACTTGCGGCTTAAAATACTTATGCAAACGCTTCTGTACAAAAAATGTTAAACCTTCTAGACTTAGCATACTTGGGACCCATACAGCTTTCTTCTCGTTGTTCCTTTGTAAATTGTCTTAAATTCGCTTTTTTCCAGTCTTTTCCAACCTCCCTGATTTTTGTAGATTTTGTGTGACATTTGATATATCTTCCTAATTATCCATTTTTAACAGTGTCTTCCTTTTCTAGACTTGACAAAAAACTCTACCAGACCTGTTGTTTTACTTAGCACTCCCTTATTTTTTTCTTTTTGCCTGTACTGTTATTGGTCACTAATAGGGAAGGCAGTCTGCAACTTGCTGTCCAAACTTTTCCTTAGCCTCATCACACTGTACCTTTTTCTCCTAAGTTATTTTCTCCTGATTCCTTTGGTTCCTTAATTAACTTACAGACATCTCTGTTGGTAAAATCACCTCTGCATTCCCATACTGGGTTAGTTATCGAATACTTTGCTACTAATATTCTGTATGGTTGATATTCTTCTTAAGGGCTGGTATCCATAATTGTGGTCTTTCTTTACCCCCCAATTTCAAAATGTTTTACACTTTGATTTATAATCTTTGCTTGAGTTGTATGCATTGGTCTTAAATGTATAGCTTCAAAGTACTCATAGAAATCCGATGATCCAAAACAAAATAAATTATTTCAAATCTTTGTCACCCAGAATTGCTCCTCTGATTGATAATATAGCTGATCTTTATACAAGACTAAAGGGACTAAAAATATTTTTGCAGATTTTTATCTTACTATCTCTATTCATAATCAAGAACTTTGTTTCCCAGTTTTTGTGTTACTTTTGTTTAGTCTGCGCCTCACATGCTTAGTTGCATAATATAATCTTTTCTTAATCCATGCACCCAAATGCTTTATCTATGTTCCTATAAGTGAGTATTGTTGAAGCAATTTGTGTGGATGCATAGTTTATTGCTACAGCCATTGTTTTATCTTCATTTATTTTATATCCCAAAAAGAGCTGAAACTGCCCTAGAAAGTTCCACAAGACCAAAATGTCTTTCAGGATTTAAGTGCAAAATAATAATTTCAGATAAGCTATCTTTTCTTAATGACCATGCCAGTTATGTCCTTGAATTTGCAAATTCCATTATTTTCTTTGATACCACCTTTAAATATATAGCGAAAATTAATGGGAAAGAGGATATTCATCCCACCTTAATTCTTCTGATCCTTCATATGTCCTCGTTATTAAACCCCATTATTTCGTGGAATGCAAATGCTACCATTGCCATATTTATAAAATCTGTTGGTTCTGTCAAACTCTTCTCTGTGTCAGACTCTCAAACAATTGTTGTGGTGTCATACACTCTGCTTTTTTCTAGATCATCACTATTCTTTTAATGTTGACCAGTGTTCACTATCCCTCCACAAACTTACAGTGATCCGGACCTATTAACATTGTGTAACATCTTTACCAAATTACTGTAGACATAAACACTTTTAAGATCTTGGTTGAAAATAAAAATGAGTCTATATAAAGCTGTATTTGAAGGGTTTTTATCTGCTTTATGCAATACATCCACCTCAGCATTCTTCTAAGATGCTGGTACACCCCCCTTTTTTAAATATTGTCAAATCTTTCTAGATCATACTTGCTTTCTTTCCATATAACTTTCAGTTTTGCACAGGAAAAAATCTGTTCCAGGAGATTTCCCTGTTTTTTTTTACATCACTGTTTTATTTAATCTCTTCTTGTCTTAGTTGTAATCTAATCTTTCTGTGACCTTGGTTTAAGCTTTCCATAAATATTTCCATTTCTGTCTTTTCTTGGATTTCTCTGCTTTTCATATAATTTCTAGAACATATTTGTAGGATATATGGTTATTTTTCCTGTCATAGGATTCTTAAGTTTAGCTTTACGTCTTTCTTCTTACATTTGTCTAAGCTGTTGTGCTAAAACATTTTATGATCTAGTGCTATCACAAATAATTGCCTAAATACTCCGTTATTTTCCTTTTTAGCAGTCTGCATTTTTGCTGCCTTTTCTTTTTTACTGTAAAATTTCCCTTTTGCAATACTTTAACCTCTGCCAACCCTCTAATTGATATTGCATCTTTCTCTCTCTTTCCATCTATACCACTTTTTAAAACCACGTTTTCATTTTTATCCCACTCACTAGCTAGCCGTTCTGAAGTCATCTGTAGCTTCCTTAAAACTTTGAAATCATGTCCACTGCTAATTCCTTAAATTTCTGTCTTTTTAAAAGATAAGTAGGATTGTTACCCTTATGTATTTATCTCAGATCTGCATGATGTGCTATGTTTATCTGATGTATCTCAAAGCTTTCAATTAAATACATATGTCTCTGTGAAATATAATTTTTATCAAGTCTAGCCCCGTTATTGTATCTTGGAATAGTTAAATTCTGAGGTCCTTCCAATGAATTTATATCTTCCATACCAAATACTGTCATTTACACTGTGAAGAATCCACCCTCTTGTGTTTCTCTTTAGGTCCCCTAACACATCTTCACTATTTAAATCTAGTTCCAGTTCTCACCTATAAATAAGGTTCTCTAATGAAAGCTTATTTCTCCCAAAATACTTCTAAGCTCTACAGTAATATTTTTGGGTATATAACTATGTGCCAGTGTAATCTCTGTCCTGACAGTTACCCTTCTAAAACACCTCTATTACTGTATTTATTTTTACATTGTCTTCACTATGGGAGCCCTTCTTGCAGTATTATTTTTCCCCTGTTCAATTTACCCTGGTATTCCACTTAATGTCCACCCTGAAATTCTTCCTTTGTCAAATTCATGTGCTCCTTTCTATCCATTTGCATTTCCTGTAACATAACTGTTCGCATCCTTAATTCACTTAATATAATTCAGCAGCCTTTGATTTTTTTCTATACCTGTAAAGCGATCCATGTTAATATTGACAAAGCAGCCATTTTTTCCCGACATCTTTATTAAATTTGTGCGTATGACAAAGGCAATCTTGCATTTATCATTTTGTATGTTTTTCATTTATATATCACTTTAGTTGCAACAGTTTACATCACAGACACTGTTGAAACAACTGCAGTTGTAAACATTATATATCACTTATAAACCATCCAGTCATTGTCAGTTGAGCATTATATGGCTCATTCAAATCCTGCCTCTTAAACCTTGTTCATTATCTGTATATATTGTTCCCACAATTCCCATTTTTTCCTATCTAGTTTGCTACTTCTCTTTTCTAAAGATCCCATTTTCCGTTGTTTTATCTGTCGTTACTATATTCACTATTTCTAGTAAAGTTGGTATAGACTTTAATTTCCATTTTCTAGTAATTGCTTTTTTGGCAGCCACCATCATTAGACTCAGCAAGGCTTTATTATGTCTAGGCAATTCTGATTCTGTAGCATAACTCAAAACATGTCCCCAGTCAGTCCAATCCACTCACCCAGCATCTCCGACAGAGCGGTGTGCAGAGAATCCCAAAAGTCTGCCAGTTCATTTCCCAAAATATGTTCCCAGCTACCTCTTTCTTGCCACTCACATCCAACATTTGCTATCCACCTGAGGAAAAATTCTTTGGAGTCTACCTGGGGTATAAAAATACCTATGTAAACATTTCTGGGCAAAGATCCTAAATATTTTAGACTTTGTTGCATAGTTGGTAGATATACATATACCCCCATGGTCTCTTTGTGAATTGCTTATCCAGTCTCTCTTCCCAATCCTTTCTAAGCTCCTCTGATTCTTTTGTCATACTTATCCTCTCCTCCTCCTCTTCATATTTATGAATTGCATATCTATTCTATCTTCCCAATCTTTTCTTACCTCTTCTAAATGATTTCTATAGTTATCTTGCAATATTTTATATGCCCTACTAATTATCCCTTTTTAACTGTCATTTCTGTTCTGGATTCAGTTAAAAACTCAACCAGTGCAGGTCTTTCATTTAGGATTCTAGTATCCCTTTCTTTGTCTATATTCTGATATTGGTCCCTGATTTGAGCCTGCAATCCAAATGTCTTCTTGGCCTCTTAGCATTCCATTAACTATCCTTCTCTCATTTGTTCCCAGTACCTTGGTTCCTTTGCTGGCTTTGTGCAGTAAATTCCAGCTCCCTCTTGTCAATTCTGTGCATCTCTGATTGCAGTCATTCCTACTGGGTGAATCTTCTTTTTCCATTCCCATGTTGGTTTAGTTCTTAATATAGTTTCTGCCACTTTGAGTGTAACATTTTGTATGAGTGTTGTTATCCCTGAGGATCTACATCCAAAATGTTGTTTTTTTCCTTATTTCTTGAATTACCCCCCCCCTCCTGCTTCATCATCATCCCTTTCCTCTTTGAATTGTAGCTTTCTGCTTGTGTTATGTATAAGAGACTTAACTGTGTAGCTCTTAAATATCCCTTCAAATCAGGTAATCCTAAACCTCCTTGTTCTTTTGGGATGATCAGGTTATCCCACTTGACTCTTGCCTTCTTCCCTTCACAAATAAAATCCTTGAAATCTCTCTTGATTACTGTGTACAACTTCTCTTCTAGTTGATAAAAACAATATGCCTGATCTGTGTAAAAAACTAATGGGACTAAAAACATTTTTTTATAACTTGTATCTTGTCCACATCCATAGGCAAGAGCTTCCAGTTTCTAGTTTTGGTGTTATCTTTTTTAGTTTCTTCGTACATATCTTTAGCTGCCATAACCAAATCCTTTTTTTTTAATTCATACTCCTAAATACTTCATTTTATCATGTCCTCATAAATATAAGCATTGCTGGACTAAATGTGTGAGTACATTGTTTATTGCTATCGCTTTTGTTTCATCTTCATTAATTTTTTTTAATCCCAAAAATCCTGGAACTGTCTCAGAACATTCCACAGCACTAAGATGTCCTTTTCTGGTTTCATTAGGTGCAACATATCTGCAGAGAATGCCAACTTTTCTTGAACACTATACCAACTATATCCTTGTATTTCTGAGTCCCTTAGTTGCTTTGCTAGTGGTTCTAAATATAAAGCAAGTAACAAAGGGAAAAGAGGACACCCCTGCCTGGTTCCTGTGTTCAGACATGGCTTATCAGAGAACCCTCCCACTTATATTTTTGCCTTCGATACCTCATATATCCTTCTGATTAACCTTATTATTGTATCAGCAAATGTAAATGCTTCCATTTCCCTACTTTTAAAATCCCAGCTTACTCTCTTTAATGCTTTCTCTGCAACAAGACTCACCAATAACGGCAATAATTTCTTACATTCCCCGTGTTCTGCAGTACTTGAAAATTTGTCAGTCTCTCTAAATAATTATTGTTACTTCTTAACCATATCTTTCTTTCTTTTATCTCTACCCTATTTTTAAACTCCATTTTAATTTTATCCCAGTCCCTAGAGATGCTGAATATATTGTTAACCTCAGTCGAACTAATCAAAAAAAAAAAAAAGATATGACAAAGTTAGTCGATCTCCAGACTTGAACTCCGTACCACTTTATGTTGGAGAATCTGTTAATGTAAATACTTTCAAGAAGCAACTCCTGCATATAATCCACATACTCCCTTATTTTCTTTTTTGCACTCTGCAAATGCACCTCCTCTTCTGTAAGATTCCCCTTATTTTGTAATGCTAACCTTTATCAGCCCCTCTAAAGAATTCTTATTTCTTGAACAGATCTTTCTTTTCTTTCTACCCTATTGTTAAACAACACTTTCATTTTATCCCACTCACTAGCTATAAATTCTGGAATACTTTCTATGTTCCCTAATAGCTCCTAGATAATTTCCACTGCCCATTCCTTAAACTCCTCTCTCTTTAACAGGTAATTGAGGAAATGCCAGGGTCTCATCTTTGTCATTAACTTGCATTCATATCTTGGTAATTTCTGGTGCATTATCTGAAATAGTTATTAGATGTTTATCAAAGTTTTCAGTTAAAATAGAAAATGGGATAAGGGGAGTGGTGGTTTTCAATTAAATGGACATATTAGTGTTAAATAATTTCTATCAAGTATAGCCCAGTTATTGTACTTTGGAGAATAATATGTAAATTTTCTCCTAGTTTCTACTACTGAATTGACATCTTTTATAACAAATATTTTCAGACATTTTTTCAAAAATCTACTCTCTCGTCATATTTTCCTTTCTAGGCCCCCCCCCCCCAGATATGTCCTCATTGTTGCTATTCAAATTCCAGTCCCCAGCTAAAAGTAATATTCCCTGCTGAAAGCTGATTATTTATCTCTTTTTTTTTTACGATCCAAAATAGCAGTTTTAGGTGGAATATAAATACATGCCAGTGTAATCCTCATCCCTTGCCAGTATCCCCTTACTAATACAAATCTACCATTATCGTTTTGTTTTCCTCTTCGATCACTACTGGAGCTCCATGGACAATTAATAAGTACTCCTCTTTTTCTTTGTCCTTGATATTCTGCAGAACATTCATCCTGAAATCCTTTCCTTATAAAATTCACATGTTCCTTTCTTTCCAAACGTGTCTCCTGCAGCATTGCCATTTGTACTCTGAATTTCTTAATATAATTATTTTCTTTTTGTCTATACCAGTGAGACCATTGTCAACATTCCAAGATAATATGGAAAGAGTCACCATTATGGTAAGAAGTCCTTATTTCAACATAGCTTTTGTGATGCATGCACCCATTAATGTTTGGCAGGTTAATCCTTTATACAGTTTATCAGCATTGGAACCTATGTCATATTTTACAAGACTTTTTCATATTGATAAAAACCCACAAACAAGAAACCAAGCACCCCCCAGAAGATTAACTTAATACAAATGCACATAACTATGTACGCATTCTAATAATGAAGTTTAACCCACCTAATAGGAAAATTTGTTCCAAATAGACATATGCTAACTCATGCCATAGTTAAACTGAAACTAGGTTTATCCATGCTAAGACGCATTATTGCCTGTGCTTCTACATACACTAATTGACAGCTATTTTTATTTATTTATTTTTTTACTGTATTCCCCCTCCCCAGATGTGAAAACTACTTGGCATTCTTTCAGAAACCACTAACTTTTAGCCATGAAGAAACCGCAGTGTCTTTATTACCCTATTATCATCATTCCTTCATGGAAAAGTAAGAGGAAAAAAAAAGATAAATTAAGTCCTCTTTTGCATCCTGAAAGACAAGCTGAAGCATTTATTACTAACAGAAATCTTTACATTACATTCAGTGTTCTCATATTTACTTGTTTCCGCTTAAAATTTATTAGACTAAGCCCAGGAGTCTTAATCCAGACATTCAGCTATATAAGAAGTAAGAGAAAACATATTAGCTGTACATCTATCATGATCTATGTACTTTTCCACCCACCTCAACAAATCAAGATTGCAGCCTGTTAAATTAAACATGCTTTTGTCTAGCATTTCTTCTAAGAGGGAGAAAAAAGGCACCTGTTAAAGTAAACATTATCACAAACAAGAACATCTAAAAATACTTTACTATAAAATGTGCAATTTGTATTGTGAAAAGTTTTATAGAGGTAATGTTAAGAAAAAAAAATTACTTGGTTACCTTTTTCCTTCCTCCTCCTTCCAAACATTAATGACATGAAGTGAAGCAATTGTATTTCATTTCCAGACAAGTTTAACAAAGTCAACAAAAGTCCACTCTTTCCACTTATTCTTATACAGCTGTATTTCACAGATGTGGTCTCTGCTTTACTGTTTCAGATGTTGCTGGTCATCTCACTGTTTATCTCCATCTCCAGATTCTGGTTCATTTCCACGATGCTCCCAATTGTTCTGGACATTTTCTGTGATTTTCTTGGTCTCTCATCAGTGGAACAGTGGAAAAGGTTTCACTGACAAAGCCTTTTAGTGTGCTTTACTATCAGAAGAATAAAAAGCAGAGTCCCCTTTTGCTTGATGGCTCTCTTGTTTTTTGGACATACTTTTGCATTTCCTTCTCAGCCTGTTCTGCATCAAGGAATGTCTTTGATACCCGAGGAAATATAGTCTGAAGACAGCTGGTTACAACAGCTTGAATTTCACACCTGCTTCTCAACCTTTCCTTGATTAGGGAAATACATGTGTTTCTCTTCTGCCTGGTGTTCAGTGAATAATCATTTTCCACAAATACTATACTGTTTTCAGCTTTTAACTTGACCTTTTGCCACATTTTTGTCAGAATCAATTCTTTATATTGGTAGGCTTGCAAATTTGCTAATGATGTTCTTAGCTGGATGGTTGGTTGTTGGTTTGCTGTCTTTTGGTTTTGACCTTTATTTTTAGGGTCTCTCTGCATCTGGGGCAAGAAAAACTGAGGATATATGATCCATCATGATTTGTACCTCCGACGTTTTCTCTTGGCCATATTCGGAGCAACACATGTGCCCTTTCAGTTAAGTTCCTGCTGTGGAATACCAGTATAGTTACTAAATTATGCCTTCATAAAATTTAATATAGTCAGTACCTTCTAGTGTCTCTGTAACAGCAGAAAATGTCAGAATTCCCTTACATCCTCTATCCTCTCATTCTACCATTTTTAAACTTCTCTTCTTGAGCAGTCACATACTCAGCCAGCCTTTTCTTCAATTCATCCACTTTTTTGCAGTTTTATCAGCTCATCTGAATATCTGTTTAAAGCTTCTTTCATTTTATTTCCTGTCTTTTATTTCAGTTGATACTCTACTTCATTGTTTTATTTTAATCATCTCTGAGCACATTTGACTTAATTTTCCTCTAGATTGCTGGAAGACATATTTTGCACCAAAGCTGGAGCTTGAACTATTTTTTTTGCTGAACAGCTGCAAGATTCTTCCCAGTCAGTATTTTTTCTTCACCTTTTCTAGTTGATTTTCTTTCAGGCTCTTGGTTTCTCCTTTGCAGGCATCCACACAGTGTACTTAACTAGTCAGTAACTGAATTTTACTCAGACTGATAATATCTATGACTGCTGTTTCTCAGTTTTTTTTCTTACACTGGGAGAGGTGAAGACAAACTGTTGAGTGTACAGCAGACTTGGAAATCTCTTGGTATCCCTGATTTTTAATACTTTTTCCCTTGTGCTACAGTTTTGTCAGCTTTTATGCCAATATGTCAATCCAAGGTACCACAAGACCAGAAATAAGTCGGAGTTCTTGTAAAATCCACTTTAATATAGGCACAAACACATGAACGCACACATTAAAAAAAACAGCGTTTTCGTTTAAATCACCATCAGATGTGGGGCAGAGAATAAAATAATGGCTTTTATAATCCTCTGTGCAGAACGGTAACACTTGACAAACTTATTGCAGAAAAAGACTAAGCGCTTTCACCCTGTAGCTCCCAGGGCTTGGAAGAGCTATAGGGTGAAAGCGCTTAGTCTTTTTCTGCAATAAAGTTTGCCAAGTGTTACAGTTCTGCACAGAGGATTATAAAAGCCATTATTTTGTTCTCTGACCCACATCTGATGAAGTGATTTAAACGAAAACGCTGTTTTTTTAATGTGTGTGTTCATGTGTTTGTGCCTATATTAAAGTGGATTTTACAAGAACTCAGACTTATTCCTGGTCTTGTGGTACCTTGGATTGACTTTTATGCTAATATGACAGCAGCTTTACTAGTATGGGTGTTGGCTGCACTCTCGCGGTCAGATTTGGAGCATGGATGTAATCTGCCATCTTACTTTAAAGTCCTACAGTGAAGCATTGACTGGTCCCAAAAGGTATTGGATCAGTTGGACAGGAAAGCAAGAAAAATGCTTCATGCTTATCAAATGATTTTTAAAAATTGGTGTAAAGCAAGATTATATATACCCCATTCTGAAGAAGGCATTGATTACATGTATAAATTTGAAATCATAGAACTGCATACATATATGTTGACCTCACAAGATCCAAACATAGAGGAAGTTTTAAAACATGAGAAGGACAAGTCTAAGATAACTTCCTGCTTAGTTTAACAGAAGCATATTGGTGTCAAGCTGGTAAAAATCAAACCAGAAGTAGATGAATCAGACAGCAACTGAATGTGCCAAAAAAGAAAATTAATAATATAAGGTGAAGGATCAGATGAGAAGGCAAGAAATGTGGAAAATTCATAAAAATGGTTACAAGTACAGACATCTCCTGGAACAACCTCATGTTGATTATCATTTAATGGAGGAATGGTTAAGGAAATATAAAATTGAATCAAAAGATGAAAGGTTAATATTGGTGGCCCTGGATAGTGGACTACATCAAAATATGAAAGGTTAATATTGGTGGCCCAGGATAGTGGACTACGTACACATTGGTTTGCAGAATCCATTGAACATGTTGGAGAAACAGATAAATGCAGGTGTTCTATAACAGGATTGGAAACAGTTGCATATCTTGTCGCTGGGTGTGATATGCTAATGGCAGAAGACCTGTATACTGAAAGGCATAATAATAATAATGTGGCAAGACTGTTGCATTAGGGATTGTGCAAGCATTATAATACTGAAGTAGTTGAAAAGCATTGGAAGTGTGCCACAAAGCATTACAGAAAATGGTGAAGTTTATATCACCTGGGATGACCCATTACCAACATTTCAAAAAATAGATGCAAGAAAACCAGATACAGTAGTCCAGGAAAAGAAGACAAAAGTAGCATTTGTCATTGAAATTGCTATACCCAGCGTGAGTACAGTGTCTTGCGTACAGAGGCACAAAGTCATAAAATACTGGGATCTGCAGGCAGAAACAAGGCATTGTGGAATTAGGATACACAGACAGTTTCAATAGTAATAGGAGCAATGGGTCTGATAAAGAAAACAAAAACATTTAACTCTGTATGAATTGTAGAAGGAGTTATATCTGTTCACATTGCAGGTGCTGTGAAGAGCACTTTTGACTAACATCAAAGACTGAAACAATACCAATTTTATAAACTTTAATCATAATTAGACTTAAGAATGAGGTCCATTCCTGTCTTGATATTAGAAACCCAAAAGTCTTGAAGAAATTTAAAAAGGGTGAAGCACCAGTCTTGTTGCTTATTTGTACTTCTGTAAAAGTAATGCAGTTTATTCCTTCCATCTTCTCTAATGTAACAAAAAAATCTTAGCTGTTTTGTATGTGCTCTGGCTTGTAACCATAATATTTTTTTAACCATTTGTTTTTAAGCAGCATAATGTTAAACCCATTTCTCCAGCTGATTTCTGAACTTTCATCTGAGTAAGTACTTAAAACATCTCTTCTTGTTTCCAACCTTTTGCCATTTGACTTTATGTATTCCTCCAGTGTCTCTCACTCACTTTCAACACCCAAGTGTATTTGATTTTTTTTTACCTGTAACTTACTGGAAGCCATCTTTTGTACTAAAACTGAAACTTGAACTGCATTTTGCTGAACAGCGGCAGCTGTCTTCCCAACCAAAGCTGTTTATTCTCCTTTATGAAAAATTGATATTTGCTTCCTTTGAGTTTCTTCTTTACTGGTATCCAGGCAGTGTGATTATTGGCCATTAAGTGACTTTTAATCAAATTCATAGCTTTTATTGACTTTTAATCCATTTTTCAGTTTTTACATCAGGGAGCTCTAATTAGTCTGCTACTGGGTGTGCAGACATCCTGGAAGTCCTGATGATGATTCATTTTTTTGGGGCAACATTATCATAGTCTTCAAACACACAATTATATTTCCAGGTTTGTATTTCATCTGGTTTCTTCTGATTCAAAAGATATGCCTCTCAGTGAATTGGCTTTAATCAGTGCTGTCAACAGCTAAATGGGCTTAATCCTGTTAGGGCATTTTATCTGGCTGTGTAGAACTTGCTTCTTCCAACTTTTTTGTACTTTGTTGAAGTTAAGTGTCTATCCCCTAGTACAACCAACACATGAGCAGTGTGATGTACATGAATGGAAGAAATATGTGCTGCAGCTGATTATTGTTCTAGACAGTTTGCCATGGAAAAACAACTTTACTTGTGCTTGCTTTATACATTTGCTAACTACACTTTCTATGGAGATAAGTGTGCGCTATTTTCTTTTCAAGGCCTGGTCTGCTCCTTCAGGATGCTTTAAATTTGATGGATACGTTTCTTGATGCCCCCAGTCCTTTCTTTGGGGTTATGGGAGTTGAAGAACTGCCTGGTCCTTTGGAAATTCCGCAGGTATGAACACTGTTGTAATGTTGGTTCCGTTTTGCATTATTTTTGTTCTCTGTTTCTCTTTCTTACATAAGTAGTTTAAGATAAATATAAAATGAAGTGTTCAGTGTTGCAGCTCAGCTTGGCAAGTGAATATTTGAAAATGTCAAAAAAATGCCTAGTGAACTGGATATTTGGTACCAGCCCTTGCATTGCAACTGCCGCAGTTTTAGGTTTTGCTTTTTCGTCCATTCATATTTCAGATTGATTGCCAAATGATCTGGTTTGTAAAAGTAGTGGTTCACTCATCCATTACCCTTTTATGAGGAATTTGTTGCTTCCATCCAGTTCATTTTCCTTGCATAAGTGACTATGATTCTGTTTCCTTTTCTAAATGAGCAACACAGTAGTCAGTGTTGCTGCCTTTTGTGTGCACAGTTCATTCTTGGTTTTCTGTCATCATGCTCTGCTCTGGTCTGATGCATTCTTGACATTTGCATGTTTTATTTTTTTATTGACTTTCTATAAGTCTCCTGTTTCCTCCCACATCCTAGATATATGTGCCTTAACTTAAATGACTACTTTAATATCATTCCTTTGCTTGCAACATGGAGATTTTTTTGTCAGACAGAATTAATTCTTATCAAAATAAGTATTTAACAAGTGTCGGAAAAGAAGTAGATCAGTGTGAGATAACGTAATGGTGTCAAGTGTAAAGCAGCATACTGTGTATATTTGTGTCAAAAATAATCAAGAAATAAAGGGAAGTCAGTTTAGATCTGGTGGATGAAGTGCTCTTGAAGACACCTATATCTTTCCACTGTGGTACATTCTTTAAGTTCCAATGGTATCCAATCCCACAAGCATAGAGCCTGAAGTGAGGAAGAATGAAGTCACAACTTTTGTGTTTCATATTAGGGCTATTTTCAGCTCCATATCAGCAAAACAGAAGCTCAGAGATTACCAGTTTGTCACAAGTTGCTTATTTTAGATCAGGGATCTAAAACTTGTGTGAGCATCTGGGCTGTGTGAGGTATTACTAGTACATTTGGTTGAGGGCTGCATTACATTACAGTACAGTTTTAATAACTCAGTTTATTAGCTTAAAAAAAACTGTCATTACCTTGTAGTTTAATTGAGGACACTTTATGTATATACATTTGAATGCTCATTGTAAAGAAAATGAAAAAAAAACAGCCAGGATAATGTGTCTCAGCTTGTTCTGAGAGAGAGAGAGAGAGAGAGAAAGAGATGTTGCCCACCTGATGAGCTGTATCTGTAGTCATTCAAATATGATCAGGTAACTGCCCTGTGCTTTTTTACAGACATAATGCTTCCTCATCCTACTTCCCAAAATTGCCACCGTCTTTGTAAACCTTTTAATTTTAATTGTGATAGAGAATGTAGTTGCCCTTTACTTTCACGCATAGCCTATTCACATTCTCCATATGCATCCAAGGGCTGATTACAAAATAAAATACATAATAGCCACCTTGATATATTTCATCTTGTTCCTCAGTCATACACTGCCCTGTTTCAATGCATATTCATGATCTTTCAACAGTGATCATGTAACTGCCTTGTGCTTTTACACACAACCTGTCTCCCTCCATGGAAGATGTTACGTTGTGATGAAAGAACAAAGAATGAGCACAATGTGTTTCAGAATTATTTGTACTGCTCCAGTCCCAAAAGCGATATCAGTAATCATTTTACTATGATTATGTAATTGTCCTTTGCTTTCACTCACAGGATGCCCCTCCAAAAGCAGACCACTTTTGGCAGTCACCTTGGATACATACAATAATGGAAAAGGTAACTTATTTCATATTGCAGGTGTCAGTCCCAGGCACTATAACCCAGATCACTATAAAAAATATCTTTCATAAAAAAAGATGAAGGAAAAATCAGTGGATCAATACAGTGGGCATCGTGTGCCATTATGAGTGCCCAGAGATATGTCTGGTACCTAACAGAAGAAAACCATCCCCAAAGATCAGAGGACTTCCTCCAGCTTATCTCTAGTCAAAAACTAGAACTTGATGGTTGAGAACTGGTGTGTTACACAGAGCAACCTATCTCAAATGTTTACCTTAAAGTACAGCAAAACCTTGACTGGCTAGACATGTACTGTTACTGTTGGAGAGGTAAGAAGGTGAGAATTCATGCTAAAGAAAGTATAACATTTTGCTTTGCTATTCTAATTCTCATTTTTGATTCACTTCTTAAATGCTTTTTTCCTGTTCAAAGTTGCAGTGCGTGCAGCTAATCTCACAGTCCCAAATATGATAAAGTGTGGGTATTTGGTGAATGAATGAAATGTTCCATGAGCTGGCTTAGCTGGGTTTACCAGCCAGATGCAGCCATTTTGCCATGAGTTTTAGATTACTGTTTTATCTAAAAGGAGATTTGTTCATGAATAGTCTTGAAAACCTTCAAGCGACCCATATAGCTACTATGTGGTATTGCAGAGAGATGCTGTAATGGCAACTGCATTAGTACACAGAGTATCTAGTGATTCTAGAAAGTAGCTTGGCTGCAGAGTTTGGAACCTGCTAGGGTCTTGCATTTATTACTTAGTAGTCTTAAGTAGAGAAAGAGTTACATTAGTCCAGATGAGCAGTAACCAAAGGATAAACAACTTTAGGTGTCATCGCAGATCAAGTAAGGTGCTTAATTTTTTGCTGATTTCTTAATCTTCCATGTAAACATCAGTCGAATTATTCTAGTTAATAGTGTGATGAATGTTAAGTAAATGATGGAAGTCTTTAATTTTTTGTGTTTTACTTTTCATGTCCATTACTTTTCTCAAACTGTCATTATGCTCTGAAAGGTGCTTATATAGAAGTGACTTCGTCATAGGTCCGAATGTTAAGTATCTGTGCAGTATTCCTAAATTGTCATATTTCCCTTTTAATAGGTTCAAATCCTAGTTATAAAAGCAAAGCATGGTGTATGTATTTTAAGCATGGTCTTGCAAGTGACCTACACAAGAAAAGGATCGCTCAAGTGTGATGTTTCCTTTAACTTGCACTGCTGTTTTTTTTTATTCATACCAGTCATGTTCCAGTGGTAATTAAAGCTCTTTCAGCATAGCATTACAACTACTCTTGATTTCTTAAATTGAAAAGTATGTGACATCATGATATTTGTAACCAGAACAGTCTTGGTGACCATACTTAGTATGCTTCTTCATGAGAAGTATGCCCTTGTGCCACTGAGCCATTTTCTCCATGCTTTATTAATAGGAGTAACTATCATTAGCAGCAGTTACAGTGGCTTTACATGTGAAGTTGATATTTGTATCTTTGCCCAGGAGCTAAGTAATTGACTACGGAGACCATGGATAATGCTTGTGGTATGTGGTACTAATAAAATGTTGTTTTCTTTCGGCTTTTCCCGGTTAGGGGTCGCTACAGCGGAACTCCGGTCCGCTAATGATTGGCAGTCGATTTTTATGGTGCCGAGGTGCCAGCCCAACCTTCAACGAAGGCACACCCATTCACTCATGTCTTTCGAACGCCACTCGACCACGGGGAGGACATGTAGACTCCACACAGAAGGCGCTCAAGCCGAGAATCGAACGGGAGAACCCCTTGTTATGAGGTGACAATGCTACTGCTGCACCACGGCGGCTTACATGTGGTACTAATAAAATAAAAAAGAAAATTGATGGTTGTTGCAGTGAGGTGGAATGAAAGGAGTTATACAGGCTGGACAACATGGAAGAGTGACATTCTCTATCTGATGGGCATATGTTTGGCTCTCAAGACTATAGAGTAGCAAAGGATGAGTTATTTGCAGAGGAGTGAGGGAGCTTGCTAGAAAATATTTTGAGCCACAACTTGTAGTGGGATGGCTAGTCTGGTAAAAATGGAGAGGGATGCAGATGGAGGAGACAGCAGACGGCTGGTTGACTGTATGGCGTTAGAAAAGGATACAGGACAAAAGGTGTTAAGAGGTGTACAGGGGAGTGAGAGATTGCACATGGTAGGTTAGAGGTAGCAGGTGAAAAAGGTATCCAGGAAAGAGATGATTTGAAGCAAGCCTAGATAGGGGGGACAGAAGCAAAGCAAACCGTAATAAACAGGAAATAGAGTTAGACCAGGCAATACCAGAGAGAGAGAGAAGAGGAGGAGTCAGGGAAGGGTTGTTTGCTATGTGGCAGAATGGACAAACCTGGAATGTAGAGCTTGTAGAGGAAGGATGCGAAAGGGTTTTTATCATGGCATAGGGAGAGCGGCAACCAGCATAGAGAGTGAATAGGGATAGGTTCATGCAACCAGAATAAAAAGTGTTGTAGAGTACACATAGGACTGGATAATGATGCATAAATAATTGAAGGAGATGAGCTTCTTAGTGGGGACAGAGGGTTGCAGTTGTTGGAGACTCCTGTTGACAAACTGCCTTGATAAGGAAGACAATAGAGATCATCTTACAGTGGAATCAGTGTTTGGGCTTAATTCTCCAATATATTACCAAGTTTGACTGATGCTTATTATCGCTGTTCTTATGTGCATTAAGAAGACGTTGAGGCTTGGGTGTTCATTTAATTTGTTTATTGCATGCAAATACATCAGGATGGATGGCAGGAACGTCAAACTTAGATGAACTGCCTGAACTGACTACGTACTTGCATGCTCGCACTCTGGCTGCTCACTCAAAATGGCACTGTTGCTTGCACGTGGTCAGTACTTAAATGCATGTGCTGACCCACTAGAATGCTTCTTAAAGGTATATCACACACTATGATCTACACTTATTGTCAGGGATAAGATGGGATAGCAGGTTGAAGTTAGCATTCTTCAAAGTGTTATATGGCAATAAACTCAGTAAGGAAAGCCTTGGGAAACGTGACGTGCTGAAATAGTAGATGAGAGAGAAGGGGCTCGGTACTTGTAGGAGGACTGGTAGACACACTAGTTTAGTGTTATGGACAGGCCCCTTCTTGGCTCAGAAGGGACAGTGCTGCTCAAACCTCAGTTGAAAAAGTAAATATTGGTGTTTTCTACATTTGAACTAAGGTGGAATAGTGGTGGTGTAACAGCAGAAGGTGGTTTGATACTTAAGTAGAGAGAAGAACATATAACAGCAGAAGCACAAACTAGTAGATGGAGAACATCTGGGATAGTACTGTACAGAGCAGTGCAGGAAGTGTTGGTAGGAAGATGGGGAACCAGTAGCATTAATTCAGGAAGGAATGTTGGCCATTCTTCTAAAAATGGGGCATATGATAAGATGAGGTTGAACATGGAGGTTCCAAGGAGCAGTTTAAGTAATGAAAGAAGAAATGGGTGGAGACTGGGTAGATATCTTCATAAAGGAGAGTATTAAATTTTGTAGTTAGAGAAGAAACTCCATCCCATGAAGGAGGCAAGTAAGTGGCAGAGTCATGAAGCTGTAATAGTCCTCCTGCACATTAGGTGGAGGAAGTCAGGAGTGCGGGTGGATGAGTGTTGCATCAGTCATTAGGCATATATTGAGAGGAGAAAGATGGTTGGGATAAGAAGAATTTTATCCCCAGATGGCATCTTTGTCTAATGGAAATAGACTGAGGGGATTCTAAGCTCTAGGGTAGAGAAGGAAGTGAGAGGTGATTGAGGTTTTATACTGTGGGGACTGCAGACAGCTTGTGCAGAACTCAACCAGAAAGGATGCAGTTCTTTCTGGTGCTACTCAGTGTTTTTTGGATATCCAAGTGAAAGTACTGTTCACTGATCCCAGCCTTGGGTGGTTTTCTGTGAGGAATTTATATAAATGCAGAGAGAATGTTATAGGATTTTATGGGCTAAGAATATACTGAGATGGGTGGAGGTTCAAAGATGAGTTACAGGTTTATAGGCATACCGAGGTAAATGACACTGGCTGTGTCACATGATGAAAGATATAGAGTTCTCATGGTTATGACGTGTTCTAAGCCAAAAAACCAAAGCCATTATGACCACATAAAGATTAGTCTGGCAGAGCAAAAGATGGTCTATAGAAGAGTTGAAAGAGGGAGGGTTTTCAGAAGATACAGAAGCAAGTATAGAAAGTATCAGAAGAGACATGAGGGCTGTGAAAACTGGCCTCCGACATCAGCTGGCTTTAGGGACCAAAAAAAGGAGTGATGATTCCTTTTTTGTGGTATATACAAAAAATAAAAAAGGATGGAGTAGTCTTGGGCAAGCTGAGGATGGATTGGAGGGAGAACATGGAAGACTGGGCACATCAAATGTGCTGACAGCATGCCTCATCAGTCTGCATAAAGGAAAGGGAAGGAAGATTGTGATACTGGTACTGTGTGTTAAAAAGAGTGACAAGCACACAATGCACTGTCACACAGAACAAACATGACAAGTTGTGCTAGGAAGTGCATGGTTGGTTCACACTGTGTTTCAGACTACCGCGCATGTATTACACAGTAAGATAGTTGTAGAAGGAAGTAGTAGTCCACAAAAACTGACAGGCCAAAAAGAGCCATAAAGATGACAGAGTGGACTGTTGGGGATATGGAAAAAAATATGTATTGTCACTATTATACAAGAAGCACATAATTTCCAGATGGATAATCAGAAAGATTGAGAGAAATTAGAAGAACGAAAAACGCTTGCACAAGAAAAACTGTGAAAAGCCTCAAATGTAAATTTCTGTTCATTAATGCAACACATCCATGAAAAACATTACACAGACAAACTTTGGGGTGCTTGGAAAAAGAAGTGTCAGGAAGTGTGAAAATATAAAGAGCAAAACCTAGAGATTTTTGAAAGGTATAAAAAAGAAACCTGGACATGAGAAAGAAAAGAGATCTGATATGGTGCAATATTTGTGCAAAGGAGAAAGCCAAACTAATTAATACGGAAAAGCAACTGCAAAGATATTTGAACAGAAATACAGGTAAATCAATCAGATAAGGAAAATTTCTCAAAAACAAAAAAAAATTAAAGAAACCCAAAGGGAGAACATAGCACAGACCATTAATAAGGTGGAAGTTAAACAAATAAAAACTTAAGTTGTGGAATTGTGGAATACCTGTGAAGTGAAGGATTTAGTGTAGAAAATCCAACACAAGTAATGTCACAGCATGATGGAACAAGTCCCCAAAGTAAGGAGAAAACAGGTGGTGCAGAAGACATGTGAAGAAATATGGACATGGGGAAAAAAAGATTTTTGATATGGTGCAATATTTAAGCAAAGGAGAAAGTAAGACTAATCAGTACAAAAAAGGAGCACCAAAGATATTTGAAGCGAAACACAGGCAAAGGAACCTGGATGTAGAAAATTTCATAATATGAAAAATAAGAAAACAAAGGGGGATAAGTATAAAAGTGGATTAGTAATAGAGAAGTTACACAAACCATGAAACTTCAACAGGTAATACAATCACCTTCAAAACAAAGTCCAGTGAAAGGCTTTAGCAAAGAAAACTGAACAACACCAGTTTCCAGAAAGGCTGTATACACGCTTTCGTTCCTTTATTCCTCCATAAAAAATGGAACTTCATCAGATCTGCGTATACTGCCTTTCTGGAAACTGGTGGTGTTCAGCTTTCTTTACTAAAGCTTTTCACTGGACTTTGTTTTAATAGAGAAGTTAAAGAAATAGAAAATAGAAACTGAAGTTATTGGTTACTTGCAAAATGAAGGATTTAGTGTAGAAAATCCAACACAGGTAATGTCATAACCAGACCCCAAACTAAGGTGATTCAGGTGGAATGGGAGGCATCTGATAACTTAAAACATGATGAAGCCAGTTAAGTGACAGATGTTGTTTGAGTCTAGTTTTAAATTGACCTAAGGTGGAAAGTATGGTAATATCAGCTGGAAGAGAGTTCCAGGATCTACTTAGAGTTTGCAGAGAGAGAATCACCGGCTGTGTTATTAATTTTGCTAGTCTGAATTAGTAGTTTGTTAGAGGATCAAAGCGGTCTAGGATTGTTATAGGGGGTGATAATATTTTTAAGTGCAGGAGTATTGTCCGGATTATAGAGGATTTTATAGGCCATAATCAGTTGGTTATACTGGATTAGGCTGGGTAGTTCAAGCCAACCAAGCTGATTTAGATTGATGCAATGATGTGTCCTAAAAGGCAGCCCAGTGGCAAACCTGGCAATGTGGTTGTAGCAAATTGAGAGTTTGTTAAGGACAGTCTTGTTTAAATTCGAGAGTAGAGGGGATGCATACAGAAGGGTTGAAAGAAGGTGAGAGCGAGCTATGGCAATTTTAGCTGGAGGGGTTAGGAAGGCTTTTATTCTGTAAATTGACCCTAGTTTTTTATTGATGGTTTTGATAGTTTGGTTAACATGTAGGTCAAATTTGAGATTATTGTCTATGATAACACTTAATAGTTTTGTATATGGGTCATATATATACAATATATACAATAGTATGAAAATGTATATGAATATTAACATGCACCCCCAAACTTGCATCTCGTTGTGTGAGGTTTAGCTTCCTCCATTTTCTCTGGATTTTTTTTCAAATGGGTATATTAGCATTTAGAAACAAATTTAAACAGACTTGTTATTTTCCCAGGACTGTTAACAGACTGTTACTTTACTCACACTGTTTGTTATTACCTTACACTGATTTCTATGAACCAACATGGTGTGCTGCTTTTGCTTGGATTTTTATTAGCCGAAAAATGCCATTTTTCTAAGTTTTTTTTAAATCACTCTGTACTTTACTTACCTGTATGTATTCCTGTGTCTTATTTTCAGGATGGCAGTTACGCCAGTCTGACCAATAATGTTCTTGCTGTACTAGTTTGTTTATAAATCTGTTTGCTGTTATATGTAACGTTAAGACATTCTTTTGAAAATGTGACATTGCAGTAATTATTTCCTACCAGTATTGATACTGTTTGATGTATGCATAAGTTGCCTTTGGAGACGTACTGTACTTTTAATGTGGGGGGGGGGTTGACCCTCTCTTGTTACCATAGAACCTTCTCTCATTTAGGATTTGTCATAGGTACTGCCTTAAATGTTGCTCCATTTCCAGACTAGGATGTGGACTCCCATACCCAACATTTAATTGTATTGTTTAGTTTTGCATATACCATTTGGATTACTGTAAATGTATTCACTGTATCTGTATTAACTTTAACTTCACACTATATCTGTATTAACTTTACTCTGTGTCTTTATGTCTGTAGGTTAATTTTGTTTGTTTATTCTGACTCCATCCTGGCTTATCAAACCAATAAAGTAATATTTATTTTTCTGTCTTTTCTTGTCTCCTTTGTTTAATAAATTTACACTGATTTTTGTGTACTAACATTGTGTTTTATTACTTTAAAAGGTCCCTGTACTTTGCTGTCAACTGATAACCTGTGTTGTGTTAATTTATTGCTTTAATGCCTATTTCCTGCCACGACCTGGGTTATAAGGAGGATTATCCCCATATTCTACTGGTCATAATTTACCTTTTTTATTATACTGTTGGTGTTTGTAATTACCCCGTGGCTTATTGAAAAAGGTTTGTCCTTCCTTCTGTTTATTAATTCCCTCCTTATTCTGTTTACCCTGATTTTTGCAGGTTGTTTGCATATATGCCCTTTTCTATTTGTTTTACTGGTTTCAAAAACAATGTATTAACTGTCTGTGGCTGTCTCCTCTTTTCATCATTCCATTGCGGAATTGTCTGCAGTAAACGAGATTATTGTACCTGTCACAGCTGTGACATTTTTAGGCTTAATGTTATCTTTAGACTTTAAATCATAAAGCTGCTTTTTGTAGTCTACAAGCTGGTTTTGCACATGTTCTATTTGTATCTGCAAAACTGTTTTCATTTTCTAAACTGTCTAGCACTCTGTCTCAGTGGCAGGACAAGAAAGGATTTTTTTTTTCAAATGCCCACATATAGTTGGTATAAGTTTAAATCAGATCCCAGACAAAGTCTGGACGGTTTTCAGGCAATGGTATACCCAAGCGAGTGGTACTGTTAAAGGTAGCACAGCTTTATATTTAGTGTTATGATCAGCATTTGCAAACATACAGAACTTTGATTAATGTATAAATTGTGGTGACAAATATCCTAATTGTTTTGTTTTACATGTCACAAGACTACTAGACATATGTAACAGTTTAAACAACTATTTGAAAATAATCAGACAAACAGTCTAAATAAGATGATAGAACAAAAGATGTTTTAGTCAGGCATGATGGTATGTTAAAGCAATTCCATCAGACAGTTAATGGCATTCTGCGAAATGCAGATGAAGCTTTAAAATCAGTTTCTGACAGCCAGTCAGATACAGATTCGATTAACGATCTCAGAGTCCACCTGGAGCAAGACAAAGCCAGTCTGCAATAAACAAGACTGTGAATAAATATTAGCAGGAGAAATAACTGCCATTTCTGCTGAAACCTGTCCAGTGTCAATTGGTGTATTTGGTGCTCCTTGTAAATCTTGTTGGGCTTTCTCGAATTGTCTTGTCAGATTAACCTCTGTAGTATGTGCCCTTTGTACATGTTGTTGAGCTTTATCCGATTGCTGTGTTACACCAGAAATGTAATTATGTAAAGTCTGAATGCTATGTTGAGTCTCATCCTCTAGATGGCATTATTGTCCCTTACTACTGTCCCTAGGGAAATTTTGAAAAGCTGTGAAAAACTTTTGTTTAAAAGATTAATATTAATACATACGGTGGTGCAGCAATTAGCGTTGCTGCCTCACAGCAAGAGGTTCTCCGATTCGATCGGCTGGGGTGCCTTCTCTGCGGAGTCTGCATGTCCTCCCTGTGGTCGTGTGGGTTTCATCCAGGTGCTCCGGTTTCCTCCCACATCCCAAAGACATGCTGTAGGTGGATTGAACACTCTAAATTGGCCCTAGGCGTGAGTGTGTGCATGTGTGTGTCTTCTGTGGAAGGTTGGGTGCCAGGCTGGCAACTCGACACTGTAAAACTCCACTGCCAATCATGAGCGGACAGGTGATCCGCTGTGGCGACCCCTAACTGGGAAAAGCCGAAAGAAGAATATGTTAGAACTTTCTTTCTGTGCATTTGCAAGATTTATTATAAATATTTTTATGTAGTCTATTACATTACTGACAATAATTGTCATACATGTGTACTGTATGAGATTTAGGTAAAGCCTTAACACGTTAAAGAAAATGTTGAACAGTTTGCATTACATCTGAGTAAGGCATGACTGCAAAAGGTACATTTAACTATTGTATATGTGAAGAACTAAAGCTAGAATCAAACAGATTCTTTGTATAGGATATATTTTATGGTATGGCTTACATACTAGACTCCTGTGACAAGATGAACATAATTTCGGAAATTTATTTTCACATAAAAAAGTGTCTTGTTGAATTGCTGTACATTTTGTCATGTATGGATCACAGACATTTATGCATTTACAAACAACTATCTAATTTTTGAACATTAAAAATTTCACAGTTACATTTTGTCTGCATCAAGATTTAAACCATGCCTGTAAATAAGACCAGACTTTGTCCAGTGTATTATATAAATCTATATGTGCAATATGTGGGCATTGTAAAGTCAAGCTTTTACTGGCATCCATGTTATAACTATGAAGAATTTACCATATTTTACATAGATGACAAACAGGTGATCAGGCTGAAGTCACTTCGAAGAAACGGTGTCCTTCAACAGACGAATTGATAACGGTGTCCTTCAACAGACTAATTGATGGTGGAACGTTGTTGGACAGATGAAACAATGTTATCTCAAAATCCACTCAAGTGAAGCACTGGATCTGTTGACCTGTGGAATTCATGTAGAAATTATGGCACCAAATGAACAGTAACTGCTAGTAACTGATATAAAAGGTCACATTCAAGCTGGCTTCGCCACTGTTAAATTGTTTGTAAAATGTCAGAAGTAACCAGACTCGCAATGTATTGCTGTTTCTGTTATAGTTTAATCTGTCCAAGCAGTTGCACTATCTGAGATCATTTCAATTCTATTATAACATAGCTAGAATACAGTCTTTAGCTTCTCATGAACTGCCTCTTTCCTAAAATCAATGCACCCTTGATTAAGATGTGTCTCTTAAAGAGAAAGCAATGTCCAGTTTATGTATTCTTTGCATAGCAGCAAATGTTATTTCCTAGTATCCTTGTGGTTTTCAGGACTGATTCTTGTCCATGTTGTCTTTGCGTCACTTGAAGTGTCTGTATTTTATTTCATTTATTTCTGCATCTGAAAGCTCACAGAAAGTCTCTTGTTGTTTCTTTTTTGTACAACTTCCTTCTTTGTATGTTCCAAATTATTATTAGAACAGGATGCCTTTTACCGTTATGTCTAGCCCACAAACATATTTACAGTTAAGCTATTTAAGCTTGTTTCATCAGAAATTATTTTAGCAGAGGTCTGACACATAGCTGTTTACTTCAGCACATTATCTTATTCGTAGCTGTGTAGTTCAAGCCTTTTATGCTTGCTTCTGTTACACTTCTGCTTTTTCAAGTTAACCCTTGCTTTACAAGTCAAAACCTTGTATTAATAAAAAGCATATTTTTCTTTTTGCATTGCAGCATACATTTAATTGCTTTGGGGAAAGTATATTTAACTTTATATAATCTCTGTCAGCAGCTAAATAACAGGTGAAGTCATGCAACAAAAACACAGAGCAGTAAGAGAATGGTGAGGAAGAAATGCCATCTTGGAAGCATTGAACAGAGGAAATCTATATAAAAATTATAAAGCATTTAAGGCAAGAAGTGTCACTGCTAGAAGAATATAGAAGGGGGAACAGATCAACATAAATGTTTAGAAAGATAGATGTGGTAAAACCAATGCACAATATCAGAACAGACCAGGATCTATCATACATTATTGCAAATATTAAACTAAAGATATGCACATGCAGAAAATAGATATGCAGATAAATATAAAGAAAAAGTACAAAATAAGCAATTCATTGATGACCCAAAAAGTTTTGTACAGAACTGGGGAAACAAAGCAAAAGGAACAAATACCACCAAAACAGAATACACATTTTGTAGAAATGTTTATGAAGACCCTGTGGCATATGACAAAGATGCTGAGAAAAATTAAAAGAAAATGTAAGAAGTTCAGATGTACATGATACAAAATGGGATGACGCAATGGCCAGAGCACTTGAAACAAAATTAAGAAAAGCTCCTAAATGGAAAATTCCAGGCCCAGATGCAGTGTCTAATTTCTGGCTAGGAGTAATTAACATCTTTACACAAATATTTAGCCCTTACTTAGAATTACTTGTATGCACATCCTGAACATATACCAACCTATTTAAGAAAAGGAAAAACAATAATCCTTAAGAGTGAACCTATAAACCATCCTAAAACAATAGACCAATAGTTTCATAGGTTCATAGATTAGTACTAGGCTAACTGCCCCTGCGAGCCATTTTAAGCCTAGCCATTTATCCCCTGTGAGACTTTGCATTCTAACAATTAATGCTGACAGAGATTATAGTTGTTTTGAAGAAAACTCAGTCATGGCAAAAGAACAAAAGGGTAACAAAAGAAAGTTGTGGAACAAAATATCCTTTGTTGCTTAATGAAACCATAATAGAGAACTGTAAAAAAGAGAAAAATCTATGTCATAGGTTACAAAAAAAAATCATTTGCCAGCATCCCACATTCATGAATAAAGGAGTGCTTACAGATGTATGACACATCCTACATTGATTGGTTACATTACAGTGGTCATGACAGTGTCACACTACTTTGCAGTTAATAACAAACTGTGCAAATACAGTTCCAGTTCTCAGCATCGAAGAGCACCAGCACTTTCCAAATTAATCCACAGGTCACTTCTTGAGTCACGAAATGCAGTTTATTGTAAAAATACACTTATAATCCATAAAATCACGTTAAGCGCTTTCATCTTCAAGTGAAGACTTCATCAGAACAATTAATTCTACCATAGTTCAAGCTATATATAGCCACATACTCTAGTCACATGTAGAGTAAAATGCATTTTACGAAATTACTACATGTGACTAGAGTATGTAGCTATATAGCTTGAACTATGGTAGAATTAATTGTTCTGATGAAGTCTTCACTTGAAGATGAAAGCGCTTAACGTGATTTTATGGATTATAAGTGTATTTTTACAATAAACTGCATTTCGTGACTCAAGAAGTGACCTGTGGATTAATTTGGAAAGTGCTGGTGCTCTTCGATGCTGAGAACTGGAACTGTATTTGCACAGTTTGTTATTATCAGTTGACTGTTCTGGTTGTTTGATTTACTTTGCAGTTAAGCCATGACAAAGGGTAAATTATTATCCCAGGATAATAATTCAAAGGGGGATATTCCAGAGTGATTCTTTGTCACTGTGGCCGTTTCATCTTGCCCTTAACCCATTAAGCTGTTTACTTGACAGATTAAGTCTTGGTTGCAATTTGGCTTCCAGAAAGCAACCTTGCTTAAAGACTTCTCATCTACTGTTTGTGGATGATTTTAAACTGTATAATTCATCAGATGAGCAGAGCTACGAGTGGTTTAAACTTAAAAAAAAGTTATTTGTTCTTGATAAATGTGCAAAAGCAATGTTAAAGCAGGAAAGTTGCAGTACCAAGAAAATATTCTGGGGCAGGAATGTAATATAAAAGCACTTGGGTCAGGAAGGAGTGTATAAATATTTGAGAATTGATAAAGGATTGGCAATAAAACATGGAACAAATTCAAATAAAATTCAACTAGAAATACTTCAGAAGACTAAAATTAGCATTGAAAGTAGCCTTGACATTTAGGAATAAAGTCAATGCCGTAAAACAGTTTGTTCTAGCTTAAGTTTTGGTGTAATTTACTGACCTCAAAAGGTCAATTAATTTGAAGATCAGTTGTCAGGAAAACAAGAAAAATGCTCCATGCTTATGAAATTGTATATAAAAATAAAATATTCCACTGTCTGAAGGAGATATTGGCCTACTCGCAGTTGATTACATGTATAAATATGCAGTTGTGGAACTACATACATATCTACTGATTTCAAATCCAAGCATAGTGAAAGTTTTACAACAGGAGGAAAGATGACCTCTCTGCTTAGTTTAGTAGAAGCATTCTGGTATCAAGTAAGAATGGAAATCTAACCAGAAGTAGACAAAAATCAGAAAGGAACTTGAATGTGCCAAAAACAAAATACAAGAGGAAGGAAGGAAATCTGGAAAAGGCATAAATATTGTAGCAAGTACAGAGATCTCCTGGAATAATGTAATGTCGATCAGGATTTGACACATGAATGATTAAGGAGAGGTGAATAGAATCCAAAAGATGAAAGGTTAATGGTGACTTAAGAAAGTGTACTGCATATGTGTTGGTTTACAAAGACCATTGAATATGTGGGATAAACAGACAAATAAAGCTTCTGTTAAAAAAAAAAAAAAAAAAAAATATATATATATATATATATATATATATATATATATATATATATATATATATATATATATATAGTTGCACATCTTGTTGCTGGGTGTGATACACTCATGGCAGAGGGCCTGTATACTGGAAAATACAATAATGTGGAAAGACTGTTGCATTGGGGATTGTGCTAACACTGCAGTTTTGTAGTTGTTGAAAAGCATTGGAAACATGAACCACAAAGTGTTGTAAATAATGATGGAATTTATATCACATGAGATTATCCATTACTGACCGTTCAAAAATAGTGGTGAGAAAAACAGATGTAGTAGTCCAGGAAAAAAAAAACAAAGGAAGCATTGGTCATTGAAGTTCCTCCACCTGTTGATTACAGTCTTATGTACAGAGAATACCAGCATTTGCAGACAGAAACAAGAGCAATGTGGAAGAAGGATACCTAGACAGTTCCAGTAGTAGTAGGAGGAGCAATAGGTCGAATATATTTTAAATATAATACCAGTACATGTAACTCCATATGAATTGTAGGAGGAATTTTTGGGAACATAGTGGGCGCTGCGAAGAACACTTTTGGCTAACATCACAGATTGAAACAATACTAATTTCATGAACTTTAACCATACCCTGAATTTGGAATGGGTTACATTCCCATCATGATATTAGAAACCCAAAAGACTTGGGAAAAATTAAACTGTTTGTTGTGGGTCAGACTATGTGCACAGCTGGTGAGGAGCACAATGAAACATTGCTATCGCCATAAAATGGGTGTGGAGGTCATGTCGTAGAAGCACTGATGCGGGTCTTGTGCTGCAGAAATGCACTTTGTATTACAGATCACATCTTATGACAATGATAGAGTGCAGCTATATGATGTGACCTGTTGATACTGGGGGGACTGCACTCTAGCCTTCTCATTGCAGGAAATGTGTGCTGCTATAGGACCTGACTGTGATGGAGTCTACTGGTTAGGTGTTCTGCCAGTGGAGGTTGGCTGTGACAGACTGTTGTATGCCTCCTAATCTGAAGCTGTGTGTACAAACTGCAGTGACTTCCATGCACAACCATCTTGGCACATAATCTACTTTGACTGCAGGCAATACTGCCAATATGGACATTGATAATAGCACTTGAAATGCTCTGCATGGAGGTGGTGTATGTTAGTGTATTTCTCATGAGGCCAGTCATAATGGTGTCTGTGGACTCAAGGAGCTACTGGTATTATCAGGCATCCTTCTTCCAGATACTAAGCAGTCATCTAATTTTGGACTGTATAGCAGCAGATTGTATGTGGATGATATTCTTGCATATCTGCTAATTGATCATGAGTGACACCTGCATATCAGGAGGCAGCTGTGACTTGTGATGGGTTAGGGCTCCCCCCATTCAAGACTGCACTGTTGTGGGTATATTCACATTTGATGCAATGCTCTCATCTGCTGCAGCAGCAGCCATAAGGAGAGCAATGCTGGTCTTCCCTCAACTACAGGAGGACCTCATCTGGGAATTATGAGAACCCAGAGTATGATAATATCAGATCATCTGTGGGTGTGCCTATACTTTTACTCTGTATAGAGGGTCACTGACCACCCAGGATGGAAACAATGCCACTGTGTCATCTGACTGCAACTCTGGTATAAGTGCTTGGGCATCATCATCAGGCCTTACTCAGGTACCAGCATCAGCCCTTTCTCCTGTTTTAGCTCCTGCATGTGGCACCGTTTGCCATGTGAATACACAACACAGAAGCACTACACTGAACAGTGTTACAAGCAGTACATGTAGTCTGGCATGCATGCAAGATCTTCTTGCTGCAACTGATGTACAGTACAAACATGCCCCCTCCCCCCCGTTATTCCTCTGTTGATTGTTTACAGCATCACACTGCTTATTTGTCAAAATACAATCTACATTCTATAAGGGCATTCTATTTTAAAGATATCTGCTGTATATTATAGTAACCTGGTGCATCTTTCACTGAGGCAGATGATGGTTGGGTCATTCTGGTACCAATATTCACATTTCCATGGATTGCCTTTGTACCCGTTTCCCCACTCTGGTGCAACAGAAATTTATCCATGTTTGTCATTATGGTAGTTTCTGGTGAGCCATGTCTTGTGGCCGACTTCGCAGCTGCTATCATCATGCCTTCACTTCTGCACAACCAGTCATATCTGTGATATACCCACAGTTTTGCTGCAGTGTACAATTATGGTTTCTTTTCCACAACATTGATGTCAAGGACTAGTAATTGCCACACCTGCTGTTATAAAGGCTGGGCAAAATCCCTTTTCCCTAACAATTGTTGGCCATGGGTTCTGAGTACCTGAAGCAGGATTTCATTCTTTGCATAGCCGTAGTTACCCAGCCTCTGCCTGGTACCACAACATCTGATGTACAAATATTCTGAATTCCTAACTTTTGTTTTATGGCCGTTGGTCAGATATGACATCTTCAGGTATCTCCGCTTTCTAGAAGATAGCTTTCATTGTACTAACCACACTTGTGGGTGCTTGTCAGTTTTATTATTTCGGGGTCCTTATTTTACCATCTGTACGTGATAGTCTTCTTTGAATAAATCTGTGCCCACTCTGGTCCAGAAATAACTTTGAACGGGGCATGTAATTTCTTCCTTTGGAATCTTAGTATGGTGTACAGTATCATTTGGTACATTGCTGCAGTATTTCTTCCACATGAGTTGGCTTTCTTGGCCAGTTCATTATATCGGTCACGTTTCTTCACACTTTGCTATTGTCTTGTAATATTGTTTTGACATATTGTCATATATTTGTCTGTTCTGTATAACTGTTGCATCTAATGTCATTTTCATTTGTTCCTCAATAAATGGGTTTGGATCCAACCCTCTGATTTGACTCTTTCACCTTCTATAGCTCCTAGGATCTGACTCTTGAGCTCCTTCCTTACCCATAATGCCCCTGACTGCTGCAATGTCTCAGATCTTATTTGTCCCTCTTTATGTTCGGATGAGATTGCAATCTCCCAAGCTCATTTTGGGTTTAGTGAATTTTTCATCAGTTTCTTTATGTTTTTCCTTCATTAGAACTTTTGCTATTTTATAGTATCTTACTTTCTTGTAACAAAGTTTTTTTTTTGGTTCTTGGTAATCTTTTCATACCATAGTTAGTAGTTTTTTCCTACTGTCTTTACCTCACTTGGAGGTATTCCCTTATTACCATTGTTTGTGTTTTTCTATTTTTCTATTTCCAAAAAAAAAAGTAAAAATAGTACTAGTTTTTTTTTTTTCTATAAAACTTCAAATAGTTACTGTTGTTTGTTATTGTTGTGTGCCTTTTTTCTTCCGGTATGGCTGAGAAGCAGACTGGTTTTAAGAAATGCACTTCCTGTGGGCATAATATTCCCAGCTCTGATGCCCACAGGGAATATGTTTTATTGCTTAGGCCCATCATATTTGGACTTTACTTATTCCATTTGTGCAGTCTTTAACTCAAAGGCCATTAGTTAGAGGTGAAATACCCTCATTCTTAAAAGTTTATTACCAGCATCTGCTCCTCCTACAGGTACCTCTCCTTCAGTAGCGCAAACCCCTCACATAAATCTAAGGTGCCCATAGAGCACGATAAAAGTTCTCCTGTTTGTTCTCCAAAGACTATTCTTCCATTGGGAGTCATCCAGGAAAGTTCCTAAGATCAGATCCTAAGCCTTTGGATCCGATACTTATTGTGTCTCCATCCCCTCAGCTCTGTAGTCCAAGGTTTTCTCCTGAACAGGTACTGCCCAGATTGAGGTCTCCCTTTTTGCAGGAGACTCCCAAAAAGTCTTCTACACCACCTGCCATATTCTCCTCTATTAGTTTATCCCAAAGTCTGTCTGAGGTGGACGTGGATAGGATGATGAGAAAGTTCCTCGGGATAAAGGTAGGGGTCTTGCCGGCTCCATCTCACATCGTATCCATGTGCCCTAAACCATCCTTTCAGCCTGTTATTGCTCCTTCTCTGATCTGGTCTTCTGTTTTGGAGCCTTCGGATTCTAGATCCCAGAGTGTCAAGTTGTCAGATCCGTAGATTGCTTTGTCTTCCATTCCAGCAACATCCCTGATCCACTCAGTTCCTACCCCCTTGGTGCAGGATGATTTTTAGAACCAAAGTGTTAGCATTGGATCAGAGGGGTTGACTTTGACTCTGAAGTCCCCTTGGGACTTGGATGCTGGACAGCTTGGCTCAGACTCCTCATTTGGAGGTTCAGGGAGGGCCTGGGATTGTCTGCTCTGAAAGCTTTGGCTCTGATCAGATTGTCCTCAGCTTCTCTTGGTCCTTCTGCCTTCTATGTGGTGGAAAGGGTTTACTCTCACCTGAGAGTAGTCTCGACTCTTCCACCATCAGATCCATCCTTTCTTCCCCTTTCGGATCCTGTGTCCAAGTCTATTTTTTTTTACCCCTTGGGTTCCCACTCAGTAATTCCCCACCACTACTGATACCTCACCAGAATACCCCCCCATGAGAAGGTCCCTCGGAAGAGATTGTGCAAAAGGAAGCAGTTGGATTCCCCACTGGAATCTCTTATGGAAGACACCGATTTTGATTGAGAAGGGTCCTCCAGATCTCCACCTGAGGCTGTCTCATTAGGAGACATCCTAGAGATCCTTCACCAGAAAGGTGGTTGGTCTTCCCAAATAACTTCCCAGGAGGAATCTGTCTTCTTGGAAGCCTTCAGGTCTGGACCATCTACGTCTTAGGGCCCCCCCCATGTGAATGAGCTTATAGACCTTGTCTCCTGCAGGGCCTGGAAGGAGCCAGACTCCATAGTACCACTCCCCAAATGCCAGGACAAATGTTTGAGCACCCCGGCTGACAGGCAGTACTGGACTAAAGGAATTCCTGTAGATGCCATGGTTGGTGCGACAGCCACCAAAATAAGCTGGCTGAACAAAGCACCACTGTCCGTCTCCCTAACAGAGAGTCTAGGGCATTGAACAGGTTTGGGAAGTGAGTGTGTGTGTCAGTGACGTTTGCCTTGAGATCGCTGAACTGTCTGGCACATTTCACCAGATTACAGAGGGACTTTGTAAAGGAACTGTCTAATTCTGCCCCAAGATCCTTGTCCACAGAGGAACAGAAGTCCTTTTCCTCATGACTGGCCACACTACAATCTATTACAACCATATCCATGAGGTTAATCTCACATGCAGCTAAAGGTACCTTGATGACGGCCAGTTCAGGCATAGCCATAAGGAGACATGCCTGGATGTAGTTGTGCAATTTTGCAGAGCCCTTCAGGGCATCATTCATCAATGCTTCTTTTGATGGATCTTTGTTTGGGCCAACCATTAAAGAGACACACTGCCGCAATGACTAGCACTGAAAGATCTTGTCTGTTGTTAGAATCTGCTTTTTTACCGTGCAGAAATCTTTCTCTAGGAATCAACAAGGTGGGAAGATGATGTGGTTCTTTAAATCTCAAGATCCTTTCCTGGAATCGTATGGGGATTTTTTTCCTCCAGAGGCAGTGGGGGAAATAACTACAGTGGTAAAAGTTGCCCATGCGCATAGGGGGTCCGCAGAACCCAAGGATCTCAAGATTCCTTCTCTGACATCCTTCCAGTGCTCCTGAAAGGTTGCCTGACTGTCCCTCTCTGGAGGCAGTTGGGGGGGGATGTACTTGTCCTTGCACCAAAAATCCTGTATAACCATCACAAAAGACTTTTTGGTGCAAAGGAACATATCCAGAGGATATTTCATTCCCTTTTTACAAATTCCTGTAAAAAAGAGGAAGAGTCTCCGTGATGTTCCACCCAGTCAGAGGGAGCTAGCAGCTCAAGAGCTCCAAATTTTGCTAGACAAGAGAGTCATCCAAGAGTTCCCCCCAGATGAAGTGGATCCAGAATTTACTCAAGGTTATATTTAGTGCCAAAAAAGACAAGGGACCGGAGACCTATCTTAGATCTCTTGTTATCTAAATAAGTTTGGGATGAATTCCAAATTCCGGACGGTCACAGTTCAGTACATTCTACTTTTCTTACAGAAGGGTGACTGGATGTACTCAGTCGATCCTCAAGATGCATACTACACATCAAAATGAACAGGTGCTCTTGAAGGCATCTATACTTCCAGCCTGGAGCCTGTTATTATCAGTTCAGAGCTCTGCCCTTCAGTCTTCCCACAGTCCCCATGGTGCTCACCAAATGCATGACAGCAGTAGCAGCTCGCCTGAGACTGCTGTGATTCAGAATATTTCCTTACTTAGATGACTGGCTCCACACCACACCGACCAGGCAGCTGCTTGTAAAGCCAGGAGTATTTACTCCAGCTGTCTGACTTGCTAAAAATCACTATCAGTTTGAGCAAATCACAACATCAGTCAGTCCAAGTCTTGGAGGTTATAGGTGCTCGTTTAGACAGTCAGTTCTCTACCTCTTCTGCCTCAAAACAGAGGTATTATATTGAAGATGCATGTCAGACAGATTCTGTCTTCTTCTCCCCCAGCAAAACTGTTCCTCAAAGCTCTACAGTCGATGGCTGCTGCAATTACTTTAATTCCCAATGCTCAGCTCCACATGAGAATTCTTCAGTGGACCCTTTCATCAACACCCCCTTAAGATATCTGATAAAACTGTCTCAGGCTTGCAGAAAATCTCTTCTTTGGTGAATTCATTCCAAGGAGATTGGTCAAAGGTGTCCATTTATCTTTCCTCCGCCGCACGCCACGTTTACTACAGATGTCTCCTGGTTGGGGTGGGGAGCATTACTTGGGATGACCTGTTCAAGACATGTGGTCCCCACAAGAGACCAATCTGCATATCAATTCCTAGAGATGACAGCAGTACTTCTAGCATTACAGTCCTTTGAGCTTTCTTCCTCTAGGGACTACTGCAGTACAAACAGATGACATATCCGACATCTGATACATCAACCAATGGGGGGCAACCAGATCCTACTTACTTTGTTGAGAAGCAATGAAAGTATGGCAATGAGCAATCTCATCCAACCGTTTTCTTTATAGCGATGCACATACCGGGGATATCCAGCATACTAGCGGACAAACTCAGCAGGACCATACTCATGACTAATGAGTGGTCTCTCAGCCAATCAGTGATGAACATGATCTTCCATAAATAGGGTCAACCTTGCTGCGACCTATTTGCATCTTTCCTCAACAACAAATGCAGCAGGTTCTTTACCCTTATTCCACCTCAGGGACAGTCACTGAGATATACCCCAGTCCGTGCTTGGCCCTTCTGTCCCCTTTATGCTTATCCTCTGCCTCTCCTCCCCAAGTTTCTTCATAAAGCACTTTGGTTGAAGAGGACAGTAATTCTCTTTGCTTCCTTCTGGTCTTGACAGGTGTAGTTCACCTTCCTTTTGTCTCGCCTAGTACGTCCTCCTTGGATGCTGTATCCTAGTCCAGACCTCCTATCTCACCTGCCAGGGCAGATTCAGCCGAACATAGCAGGACTCAAGTTGACTGCATTGTTTCTGCAATTCCAGTGATGGCTAGACATTCCAGGCTTTCCTTCCCAGTTTGAAAAATCCTAGTCTCAACCTCATAAATTTTCAACTAGGAAGATTTACAAAAGTAAATGGAAAATGTTTTCTTTTGGGGCTCATCAGATAGTTAGATCCTTTTACTGCCCCACTTCCTGCTATTTTAGATTTACTTGCCTTGAATTTTCAAGGTGGGGCTTGTTTTTCCACTGTTATAGTTCAGTTAGCAGCCGTATCCAGCTATCACATTGGAGATTATGCTTCTCCTTTAGCATCATCTAAATTATGTAAGCCTTTTCTTAAGGATACTTTTTTACTTAGACCTCCAATAAAGGACCCTACTCCACCTTTGGCCGTCAGTATGGTTTTGCAAACTCTATACATTCTCCCTTTGGACCATCAGTTAGTCATAAAAACTTAATTTTTACCATCACAAGAAGAAAGGAGTTTAGGAAAACTGATTAATAATTTGTCTCCTTTACTAATAATAGAATGAAAATTCCCTTTCAAAAACTACATTGGCTAAATGGATGACAGATTGTATCTCCTATGTTTATTCCTTGAGAGGCATAACTTTACCAGCACAACCAAAGGCACATTAAACCCAGGTCATTGTCTACATAATCTGTTTTTTGGGATGGAGCATCCATTAATATATGTGCAGCTGCCACATGGTCTTATACCCATATTTCATTGCTGATTACAAATTGGACATCATCTCTAGAAACAGAGCTGCTTTTGTTTCTCTGTTCTCTGGGACATCCTTCCATGAATGCCACCCAAGGTTACTGTAGCTGGTATTCATTGAGGAACGAATGGAAATGACAGCATCAGATAAAGAAGTTATGTATTCACCATAATGTTCCATGTGAAGTTGTTCAATCTCGCCGTTCATTCTTCACTGATGGGTTCGGAGTCGATCCATCAGCTCCGATACAGCTTTTTACAAAGCTCAAGGTTTACCAGTAGCTCGAGACCAAGCCCCTTGTCCCATGATGCACTGCTGTAATTACCCCAGATTTAGTTTGCTGCGGCACGGATCTCAGAGGTTCCACTTTGCTCAAGCCAATATTCACCAAAAAAAAAAAAAGCGTTTTTCACAAGTTATTTTCAAATTTTTTGATATTATTCCATAGTTTAGTGATAGAGTAGTTTCTGTAGCTTCTTACAAGCTCCCCTTTCCCTCATGTGCTATTTAGATAGTTTAGCATAGTTTGTAGTGGCCGAGTTGTTGTTATCCATATATATACATATTTAGCTATTGTTGGTCCTTTGGGCCATTGTTTGTGTATGTGTTTTATTAGTCTTTCTGGTTAAACTAGCTGTTCTCTAGGTTTTGTGTGTTTTGAGCCTAGGCGTGGTTCTTGTTATATAGCTGAGTGTGACATTATTTTGGCCTTTTGTGGCTTTGTTTATGGTGTTAAGCCTAAAGGGTTATTTTGTTTGGATATGTCTGAGGACAAGGACAAACACCCAAAGTCTGGATTCAAGAAATGTCTAGACTGCGGGCAAAAGATGTCTGTGACTGATGGGCACGTTCAGTGCATATATTGCTTAGGTGCTGTGCATTTGCAGGAGTCCTGCAGTATTTGCCACTCCTTTTCCTCGAAGGTTTTATTGGAGAGGAAAAGGAAGCTTGTTGATAGGGGCTTGCTGAAGCATCCTTTTTCCAAAGCATTGAGTGACCAGGATGGGGCCAGCAAGTCCTCGAAGTCTTCAGGAGATTCCAAGGAATCTAAAGCCTCTAAAAAAGTGGAAGATTCTGGGACATTTGCTCCACAGCTCTCGGAGCCGAGGGTCTTTTCGTTTTGGAGCAGTTCACAGTTCTGGAGCTGGTATCTGAGAGACCTGCATCTTCACTCCTTCATTCGGCACCATCGGTGCACTCCTCTAGGTCTTCTGTCAGCCTCTCGGATTTGGATATGGACAGATTGGTGCATAAGCTCCTACGGGCACCAGGCCCTGCTAAATTGTTGTCGGCTCTGACCCTAGCGTCGTAACCGAAGACCACCACCCCGGATTTCACTGCTCCTCCTGTGAGCCGTACCGGGCCTTCGGAGCCGGAGGGGGCCATCTTGTTTGTCATGGAGCATTTGGAGCAGAGACCTGCTCCAGTGTCCTTGGTTCCATCTACTCTGATGTCCTTAGCGCCGACTGGGTACTCTAGAAGCCGACACTCTCCTGTGGGTCTGGGGAGGACAGTCGCACCGTCTCTTCCTCTCTTGGCTTCAGCTCGGATAAGCTCGGCTCTTATCTCCGGCTCGGAGCCCACGGCCTTGGTGTGGGAGGGGCTGGCGGTTCCTTCGGGTCCGTCTACTCCTCATCTGAGCCATGATGTCTTCGAAGCCATGAGGAGAGCCTTGTCCCCAAAGACATCGTCGACAGCAGGTCTGGTCTCTTCTTCCCCCAAAGTGCCTGTGCCCGCTTCTGCCTCCATCGTTCAGGCCAAGCGTAGAGACCCTGAGCCTCAGGTAGCCCCACAGGGCGCACCCTGCTCTTCCGAGACCTCCCCAGAGGCTCCCACTGAGGAGGTCCCCAGGAAGAGTTTGTGTAAAAGGAGACACTTGGACTCCCCACAGGAGTCTTTGACATTTGACACTGACTTGGATGAGTCAGAAGGGTCCCCACGGTCCCCCTTTGAGGATATCTCCTTTGCGGAGATACTCGAGATCCTTGTGCAGAGGGGTGATTGGCAGTCCAAAAGTCCTACTGAGGATGAGTCAGTTCTCCTGAAGGCTTTCGGGTCTCAACCTTCTACCTCTTGAGTGTCTCTGCCCTTCCATGAGCTCATGCAGCTGATCTCTCAGAGGGCATGGGAGTCATCAGAGTCCATGGAGCCTGTCCCTCGGAGGCCTAATAAGTTTATTTCTGCCCTCGTAGATAAATCCTTTTTGTCCAAAGGAGTCCCTGTTGATGCCATGGTGGTGGCGGCGGCCACCAAAAAGGAAATGTCTGAGACTTCCTCGTCTATCCGTCCTCCTAACAGAGAGTCCAGGATCATGGATAGATATGTGAAACACATGTTTAGTTCAGCGACTTTTACACTCCAATCCCTGAACTATTTGACCCATTTTACCAGGCTGCAAAGAGATCTCATTAAGGAGTTGGGAGATGCTCTTCACGGTACTGTAGCTGCAGGGGCTTCCGACAAAGTTGCAGCTCAACTTGCTACTCTAAATTCCATTGTGAACTCTTCTATGCATCTCATATCATATGCAACTGATGGGATGAGTAGGGCAGCGGGTACAGGAATTGATCTAAGAAGATATTCCTGGATGCACTTGTGTTCCTTCGCAGAGCCCTTTAAGTATTCATTTGTGAACACCCCTTTTGATGGCTCATCTCTCTTTGGGACTAAACTGAAGGAAACTTTGACCAGGTTGTGAACAGGAGGGAAAGACTGTCTGCCGTCTGAGTCTGTTTTTCCACCCCTACTCGGCCTTACCCCAAAGGCCAAAGGGGAGGAAAAATGTGGTTCCGAAAAGCCCAAGGAACCTTTCAGGACACACGTGGTAAACCCCCCCTCTAGAGGTAGAGGAGGGGAGTAATAATGGAAGATGCTGCCCTCACGGCAGAGGGGGTCCACAACACCAGGGTGACAGAGATCACTTCTCTGATCAACCCTATCAGCGCTCCTGAAAGGAGGCCCGCCTGTCCTGCTCTGGAGGTAGTCGGGGGTCACTTATCTTTGTACCCAGACGCCTGGCAAGATATAACAAACGACAGCTGGGTACAAAGTTTTATTCCCAAAGGGTATTTCATACTGTTCTCCACTCCACCCACACCCGCAAGGAGAATCCCGGACATTCCACCCAGTTACAGGGAACAAGCAACTATAGAGGTCCACAAGTTGCTAGAAAAGGAGTCATCTAGCCAGTCCCAGCAGACCAAACATAATCCAGAACTTACTCAAGATTCTTTTTAGTTCCAAAGAAAACAGGAGACCGGAGACCCATTTTGGACCTCAGCAGACTCAACCAATTTGTGAAGAAAGAGAAGTTCTGGATGGTCACGCTACAGTCTATACTTCCCTTTTTAGGGACAGACAATTGGATGTGCTCGATAGATCTCAAGGATGTGTACTACCACATAAAAATGGCCAGGCCATCCAGAGATCATCTGCGTTTCTGGCTGGGAGCCAATCATTATCAATTTCGAGCTCTGCCGTTGTCTCACTACAGCCCTCAGAGTGATCACCAAATGCATGGCAGTAGTCATGGCTCACCTGAGGCATTTAGGATTCCAGGTGTTTCCGTACCTAGACGATTGGCTCCTTACCTCCACCTCCAGGCATCAACTGATTCAGGCAAGGGAATACACTCTTGACACTCTGCAATCACTTAAGCATTGCAGTCAACTCAGAAAAGTGTGCATTGTCGCCATCGCAGCATATTGTCTTTATAGGGGCAGAGTTAGACACTTCAACCACCACTCTACGACTACCAGTTGAGAGGGTCTTTCTTCTTCACCAGCATGTCAGCTCATTTGTATCGAAAGACAGAGCACCAGCTGCAGAAGTTTTAAAAGTATTGGGTTTGCTGGTTGCAGCGATCTTGGCCATACCATTAGCAAGGATGCATATGCGGATTCTTCAATGGCTGCTGTTCACTCAATGGTCTTATCAGGAACTTCCAATGAATCACACAATTTTAATTATGAACTCTTGCAACACAGATCTCCGATGGTGGTTGATGTCTCTTCATGTAACCATGGGACGCCCCTTTGTTCTACCCCCTCTAGTAGCCACTGTGACCACGGATGCTTCCCTGATAGGGTGGAGAGGCATTTTCAGGGAAAGACTGCCCAAGGCACATGGACTGATCAAGAGTCACATCTGCATATCAATGTTCTGGAGATGAGAGCAGTACTTCTGGCATTGCAGTACTTCTAGGACTCACTTCCTGTAGGGACGGTTGCAATTCAGACAGACAATATGTCAGTAGTCTGGTACTTGAACAAGCAAGGCGGAACCAAGTTTTACCCCCTTTACCAAGAAGCCCTCAGAGTTTGCCAGTGGGCTGTCTCCTCCCAGCGCTTTCTGTTGGCAACGCACGTCCTGGGGAGATCCAACGTGATAAACTGAGGAAGGCAGTCTTGTTACTGTACGAGTAGTCCCTTAAGCAAGAGATTGCAGACAGGATTTTATGCAAATGGGGCCAGCCTTGCTGCGATCATTTTGCCAGTCACATCAACACGAAATGTAGAAGCTACTTTGCCCTGATTCCCCCTCCCAGAAACCCCTGAGGGATGCACTCGTACACGATTGGCACCTGGGTCTCTTCTATGCATTCCCTCCAATCCCAATAATACCCAGACTTCTACAGAAAGCAAAGTCGCTGGGAAGGACCATCATTCTTATAGCCCCTCACTGGCCTCAGCAGATTTGGTTCCCATTTCTTCATCATCATCTCTTGCAGGATCCATGGATTCTGGACCCAGTTCTGGACCTTCTGACACATCCGTCAGGGGACCTCCATCCTTCCTTACAGTCAGTGAAGCTAACATCTTGGCTGCTCCAGTTCCCTTCATAGCCAGGCTTCATAACCTTTCCAGTGAGACAAGGCAGATCCTTTTGTCTTCCCATAGGCCGTCCACCAGAAGATTATATCTTAAGTGGAAGAGATTTTTCATATGGGCCTCTAAGCAGAACATTTATCTTTATCAAGCCCCCTTGACGTCCGCATTAGAATTCTTGACTATGATCTTTAATAAAGGAGCTGCAGCCGCAACAGTTCTGGTCCATTTGGCTGCTATATCTAACTTTCATCTTGGAGTGGACGGACTAAACATTATGTCCCACAAGTTGTCCAAGGCCTTTCTCTAAGGAACCTTTCACATGAGGTCTCCAGTGAAAACTCCTTATTCTCCATGGAATCTAAACTTTATGCTGTCTCGTATAATTCTTCCCCCTTTTGAACCTGCATCATCTTGTGATCTCATATTTTTATCATGGAAAACCATATTTCTGGTGGCTATTACTTTTGCCCATTGAGTGTCAGAACTTCAAGCTTTATCTATCAGCCCTCCTTATTTGATTTTTCATGCTGATAGAGTATGTCTTAGGACAACCCCCTCCTTTTTGCCCAAAGTTTGTTCTGAATCTAATATCAACCAAATCATTGAGTTACCAGTCTTCTTTCCTAACCATTCCAGTAAATTAGAGTATATGCTGCACAAACTTGATGTTCACAGACAGCTCTGATATTATTTGGACAGAACAAAAGATGTTAGAAAATCAGACCAGCTCTTTGTGTCTTTCTCTGAAGCCAGAAAAGGTACACCAGTGGCTAAAACAACACTTTCTAGATGGCTATCTTGATTGTATCTCTTTTGTTTTTTCAGCTGCTAATATGCCCTTACTACACAAGATTAAAGCTCACTCTACCAGAGCAGTTTCTACATCTTCTGCATTCCAAGCCAAATTGCCCCTTGATAACATTTGTGCTGCAGCCACGTGTTCTAAACCTCATACCTTTATCATTCATTACAAAGTTGATAAGGCCTCCAGGGACAGGGCTTCCTCTGGGTCTGCGGTCCTGAAGAATGTACTCCCATGAGCCACCAGAGATTGAGGGTGCTAGGGACGTTACCCATCAGTAAAGAATGAACGGCGAGATTGAACAACTTCACATTAAGAAGTTATGTACTTACCATAACGTTCCATGTGAGTTGTTCCATCTCACCTTCATTCTTACGTCCCTCCCTCCATCCCCCACCTGGCTGATAGTTGACCTAGAGGCTGGTCTCATCCTGGTTGCTCAATTCTTCTTCCTGTCTATGGGAGGGTAGTTCACTTATGGATAATAGTACATGCAGCAAACAAGGTCTGAGGTAATTCCAGCAGTGCATCATGGAATAAGGAGCTTGGTCTCGAGCTACTGGTAAACCTTGAGCTTTGCAAACAATTGTATCGGAGCCGATGGATCGGTTCTGAACCCATCAGTAAAGAATGAAAGCGAGATAGAACAACTCACATGGAACGTTATAGTGAGTACATAACTTCTTAATCTGTGTTTTCCATTTTCATTTTCCTCATCTTTCCTCCCTCCTTCCCCTGTCCATGTTTTTGGGGGAGACTTAATGGAATTGCTGATAGAAGCCATAGTTCCTGTTTGAGCTCCTGATCTTTCAGCTGTCACTTTTTTTTGTCATAACATTGTATTTTCTGATAATAATACACATAGGAGCAGAAAACTCCATCTGAGGTATTGCATTGGTCAGGAGCATTATGGGTAAGGGAGGAGCTCTGATAGTTAGATCCTGGCATCTATAGAAGGCTGATCCGAACCCATTTGTTGAGGAAGAATGAAAATGGGCAACACAGATGGAACATTATGGTGAGTACATAACTTTTTTGTCAGCATTTAACATTAAGCCACAGATGCAACTTATTTCTTTCTTAGAAGAAAATCAAGACTGGATTTCTTTGATTTTTATTTGCTCTGGTCAACCTTTCATTGCAACATCTTTTAGTAATTAAATTTTGAGGTCATCTTAAATACACTTGTGTGGTGCTTTTTTTCTGTTCTAGCAGGTATTTGCATTCTCTGGTAATTATGCTCTGCTGGACATATCTGCATTGTGCATTTCCTTGATTTTCTGTATTTGAGTTTGATTGTATTTTTGTAGATTAAAATACTCTAATCTAAGAGGTGCTTTTCTAAATATTCTTTATGGGTTTGTGATCTGTTGTCACTTTTTCTGTAGACACATTAATGGAATATTTCATGTTCATCTCTGTTACTAACTCCACATTTCACCTGGCCCATGGAACAGTTAAAGTAGCATTGCTATGATGTATACTAAAGATGTATCATTTTCTTTTAACTTTTCTGTTGAGCCAGTCTTCTAAAGCACCCATCTCTGAACAAGCATGTTTCTCACAACTTGATTTCTATTACTCAGTCCAGTCTCTAAAATAATGCTGATGATCTTGTCCCTTAAAGGTCTCTTGACTTCCCATGCCCTTTTAATTACTTTTTTTGCATATCAGCATTCCAAAATTTAATAGACTGAGCTACTGAGATATTAACAAGGAATATCATCAAGCCTCATCAAGAAAGTTGGGGTGGTCTTAAAATAAAAGCACCAGGTGGATCTGTGTTAATCTTGTTCAGTTCTTCCCATTCCCTAAAAATATGCATACAGTCTCTCAGAACCCCTTCCCCAAACCACCAGCCGTTAACTTGACACATTCAGAAATAGTATTCCCAGGGTTTACAAAAAAGCTTAAATAAGTATCATCATCCAAAGAAACAATATTTTCTTGAGTAAGTAACATAGCTTGAGATCCATGTGAATATAAGTGAAAGTTACTAACAAAAGATTACATTTGTGTGACATTTTCTCCCTTAAAACTATCAATATTTTATAGATCATTGAAGTTCCCTTCTACCAATGTTTTCCCCTCTTGATGGTCAGTCCTTTTGTGATGCTAGCTCCATCTTCCTTGCTTTTAAGTAATGTAGAATCTCTACTCAAGTCCATCTCCCCTTGTCTAATTCTGGAGCAGTCATTAGAAAGTAAGCATCTCTTTGTGTGTCCCTTACCCATTTACTCCCATTAATAAATACCATGGTCTTCCAGAAGATTACCTTTAGTTTGTAAGCACTTAATTTTCAGATTGGTAGAATTTTTGGTGGGTATATCATCATCTATCCAATAATTTGTTTATAGTTTTAAAGGCCCATCTAACCAAAGTTGGAACTCTCCAACCCATTGTCTTTTGGTGACAAAAATCTTTAATTTCTCTTTTATGTGTCTCATCAAAATTGGAAAGTTCTCCTACCTGTGCCAAAAGAATACCTTTCCATGTAGAGGTATGAGTTTGCTAACCCACTCAGCAATGCTAGTCTTGCTGACTTACTATACAGTTCCAGCCAGGCATGCATAGCCCTGTTATCTTTGAGGAGATCTTGGGTTCTCTCCCTGCTGTATAAAGGAGGTAATAATTTTTCTAATATCCTGGAACACTTCATTAGAGGGGGCTAAAGGGATCCCTCTTGATGCATATGACATTTCACAGCTCATCCCAAACTATCAAAAAAGTTCATAAAAAATTAGGCTTCCTTTACAGAAACAAGTCATTTTTAACCAGATCTACAAAAGCTACCATTGCTCAAACACATCTTCTGTCACCCTTACTCTATGCCTCCCCAATACTAACCAACCTACGCAAATCAGACCTTGCTAAACTGGGCTCATGTTACATTAAAATAGCCACATTTGCTACAAACTCCCCCTACAAAACACATTGTTGCACAGCCCTTAGATAACTAAACTGGCTAGAACTTCCTCAGCTCATCCAATACAACCAACTAACCTTCACCCATAAAATACTTCGTGAACCAGATAAAACCCCAGCCTTTCAAGATCTCATGCAATCATGCACCACCACTAGAACACTCCATTCCAGTGACAAACTCCTAGTTAAATCCACAAAAGCTAACAACTCAGCTGGAGAATCCTTATTCTCTAACATCACTCCTAAAATATGAAATAAACTACCCACTTCCATCACTTCAGTCTGCACCATATACAATTTAAAAAACATTTGTTTACTCACTTAAAAAATCCTGGCTTTGCTCTTGCTACCCACCTGACTAACTCTGTATTCTCCACTTTTTATACACTCCCTCCGATTTTCTTTAGATGTACATTTTACAGTGCTATCCTATTATACCTTCTTCCTTCCCTATATATACTAACTCACTTACATCACATCAAGTCTTCCTCAGAAATGCTGTACTCTGTAATTTTCTTGTGGTATAATATTTGATCTGAAGTAGTTAACTTCATTTTATCTGCAACCTGTGGGTATTCGGATCCATATTGGATCCGAGCCAGCAACTTTACAAGCATCTGCTCCGAGCTCCAAGCTCCTCCCCCTTACCCATAACTCATCACCATCTCCTGCCTTCCCTCAGATCTCATTTGCTGCTTCATGCATCAGCATCGTGGTCTCTGTAACGCTGAGCCTTAGGGTTTTCGTAAGTGCTTTTGGGATATTTTTTTCCTTTTCTTGTATGAGTGAGAAAGTTTCTCTTTAGTTCCCTTTCCTCCCCCTAAACGCTTGTTCGTCGGTTATAAAAAAAAAAAAAAAAATGTTTTAGTTGGTGAGGTAGTTATTGTGTAGGTCCTTCCCTTCCCTATAGGTGTGCGTGGTCAGTAGTGTGCTGGAGTTTGGTAGGTGTGGCTGTGTGTGTGGAAAATGTCAGATCAGCCGAAGCCAACTTTCAAAAAATGCACAGAGTGTGGCCATAAGCTTTCACCAGCGGATGGTCACACTCTGTGTTGTTTGCTTGGGCGTAACCCGTTTATCCGCCCAGTGCAGTGTGTGTGTTGGATTCAGTCCACGGGTCCTGAAGGATAGGAAGGCCAAACTGGTGGCATCTTCACATGCGGGTTCTTTAGTGGACTCTAGCTGTACAGTGATCTTGGCTAGATCTCCCCATGGAATATCCAATTGAAATCAGCAAAGTCTACAGGACTTCACTCTTCTGGTGGCTCCAGTCCCTGGAGATCGCAGCAGGATGCCCATTTGTTTCACCTACAGCCCAAGCCACAGTGACCACGGACACCTCCCAGCTTGGGTGGGGGGGCATTATCTGGGGAGGACGGTCCAAGGCACGTGGTCCCAGATAGAGACCAGGTTGCACGTCAGTGTTCTGGAGATGAGAGTAGTGCTTTTAGCGTTGTATGCCTTCCACACTGTTCGTCCTCCAGGGACTATTTGCAATTCAGTCAGACAAAATGTCGGTTGTCTGGTACATCAACAAACCGGGAGGAACCAGGTCTTACCCTCTGTGTTGTGAGGCCATGAGAGTGTGGGAATGGGCGATCTCTACCAGTCTGTTTATGATTGCAACGCACATCCCGGGACGCTCCAACATTTTAGCGGACAGATTGAGTCGGGCTGTTCTGTTGCCATACAAGTGGTCTCTGAAACGGGCAATAGCGGAGGAGATATTCCTAGCATGGGGGACAGCCTTGCTGCAATCTCTTTGTACCTCCTTCCAACGCTAAGTGCAATGAGTTCTTAGCTCTGATTCCCTCACCAGGGGATCCCCCATTGATGCTCTAGTCCATGCTTGGCCTCCTGGGTTACTGTATGTGTATCCCCCGTTACCACTCATTCCAAAGTTTCTTCAGAAAGCTTGCCGACTGGGGTACAAAGTGATTATCATTGCCCTATTCTGGCCTCGTCAAGTGTGGTTCTCCTTCCTCTGGTCTCATATTCTAGCTCCTCCTTGGATTCTGGATCCCTGCCCAGATCTCATTTCTCATCTCTCGGGCACCTGTCCGCCCAGCCTGAACAGCCTGAAGTTGATAGCTTGGTTGCTCCAGTTCCCTTGATTGCCAGGACTCCTGGTCTTTTGTCTTCAGTTAAAACTAGTCTGGTGGCATCTCATAAGGCTTCCACTAGGAAGATTTACTGCAGTAAATGGAAACAATTCTCTATTGGGTTTCTCAAAGAAACCTGGATCCTGTTACAGCCCCCTGTCTCTGCAGTGTTGGATTTTTTAGCCAGCATTTTTCTGCAAGGGGTTAGTTCCTTCACTGTGAAAGTGCAACTGGCAGCTATTTGAATGTCCACATTGGCGAAAATGTGAATGCCCTGGCCTCTTTTAGACTGTGTAAGACTTTTCTTAAAGGCACCTTTCTTTTGCATCCTCCAATTAAGGACTCTGTTCCTCCTTGGGACCTTAACTTTGTTCTCCAGGCTTTAGTTGCTCCCCCATTTGAACCTGCAGCATCAGTAGATGTGAAGTTCCTATTCTGGAAGACAGCCTTCCTACTGGACATTACGTTGGCTAGAAGGGTTTCTGAGCTTCAGGCTTTGTCTGCCTTGCCCCCTTACTTGATCTTCCATAAGGATAGGGTTTCTCTCCGTGCAAACCCTTCTTTCTTACCAAAAGTGGCTTCTGAATCAAACATTAATCAAGCAATTAACCTACCTGTTTTCTTTCCAAATTTTCAGAACAAGGGTGAATATAAACTGCATTTGCTAGATGTTCATAGACAACTTTGTTTTTATTTACACAGAACAAAGCCCTTCTGTAAGTCTGACCAGTTATTTGAGTCTTTTTCTAAGGCCTTTTTGGCCTCTGCTAGATGGATTACACTACGTATTTTGCAAATTTACAAAGACAAAGGTTTGTCTCCACCTGGCCCTGTTAAAGCTCATTCTACCCGATCTATGGCGACTTCTGCTGCCTTTTGGTCTAGGGTCTTACTGGATGTCATAGCAACTTGGGCAAATTTGGTCTAGGGTCTTACTGGATGTCATAGCAACTTGGGCAAAGTCACATACCTTCATTTCTCATATATTGGCTTTGATTTCCAGAGGGAGAGCATCCTTCGGCTCTGCGGTGCTCAGGAATATCCTTCCATGAGGGTCTCCCAGGAGTTTGAGTAGCTGGGGACTCTGCCCCCAGGTTGCAGATAAAATAAAGTTAACTACTTCAGATAAAGAAGTTATGTACTCACCATAACTTTCCATCTGAGAAGTTATATTTCATTTTTCTGCAACCTTCGCACCCTCTTTTCCCCGAACCTTCTCATGAGATTTCATGTATGGTTTATGCTAAGTTGAGTTGCTGATTGGTGTGAGTTGTGGCAAACTCAATCTGAGGGAAGGATGGAGATGGTGATGGGTTATGGATAAGGGGGAGGAGCTTGGAGCTCGGAGCAGATACTTGTAAAGTTGCTGGCTCTGATCCGAATACCCACAGGTTTCAGAAAAATGCAGTATAACTACTCAGATGGAACATTATGGTGAGTACATAACTTCTTTTTATTTTCATATTGTTAGAGCGTTTCTCCCAGGGCCGCCTCTGAAAATGGACCTGTGTCCAGTTGGACTTCCCGGTAAACAAATGTTAAATAAATAAAATTATGCTCTCTGTTGTAAACCTAAATTTAATTTTTTTCCAAATGTGAATAAAAGCGGTCATCCTACTCAATATATTTGTAAATGTTAATTCCACAGTCTTAACCAACTCTTAAATTTTAAACCCACATAAATAATTTGGTTAGATTTCTTAAGAAACTTGTATTTATTCATTAAGGTCTGAGTGATAGTAATTGGTTCTAACAGATTCTGTTTTACCCTCATTTGTTTTATACTCAGAAATTTCTGCAAACTTAACAATTTTCTTAATTCTTGCTGTGGGTGAGGGATGTATAATAGCAGATCATCAGATTAAAGTGACCAGAGGTATGAAAGTGGATTGTACCAAAGTCCAGGGTGATCTATGTCCTCAAATATCTTGCCTTTAGCTGTAAATAGAAGGGAGAGTGGGCATTTGTGCCAAAATGTTTCTCTGGGGAATTAAGTTTGACAAGTCTTTCTTACCAGTTTTAATTCTGATAGCAACGTCTTTGTACAAAGCCTTATAATGCCTAACAGTTCATACAGAAATTGTATGCATTATATGACTTCAAAAAGAAAGGACCAATTATCTCTGTCAGAAGCCATCTTGGCATCCACACTGGCTGTCAGGAGAGATTTCGTAGTAGTATTGGCACATTTCAGTAAAAGGTTTTAGCTGAATTGTTTTGGGTATAATGTGCCAGGACAAATTCTTTTTGATAGTTGTGGATTAAAGATACCAAGTTAGGTGCAATCCTTTTGGCCAGAATTGCTACATATAATTTCTAATCACGGTTTGATATTGACAATGAATGTTACTATTTAAGAAGTGAGGGGTCCTTTCCAGGTATAAGAATGATGGCCACTACAGACTGCTACCAGGATGATAACTTTCTACCTGTCATGATAACCTTATTAGACAGAAACTCATGTTTATCAAGGAAAACCTCCTCCATTCCCTGATATAACTCAAATGGAATACCATCAGGTCCTGAAGTCTTTCCTCTCACAGCTGCTGTTAAACAGTAATGCATGGGCAATATCAACCTCGTAGGTGGTTTGGCAGACAGTACTGGCCAGCATATGCCATTTAAGTAACTCTTCAGCAGACTCTTTCCTTCCGGAAAAGTCTCTTCTGCATAATGAATTGAGAAATTGTTTTGAAATATCCAAATGGTTGATGCAAATTTAGTAACTGTCATCTCAGTACCTGGATTCTTAATTTTTCAAATCATCCTGTCTGCAACCCATTGCCTGAATTTTAAAGTTAACCATTTCTGATTAGGATTCATATCAAAACATTTCATCCTTACCACACTTAACAACAAATGCCATATATTCTTAAGTGTTTGTCTAACTAGTTTTTCATTTCAGCACCCTTTTCTTAATGCTAGGTTTAGCTGGATCTAGTCTCCTTCTGTGCCTCAGGTAATTCTTGATGTTTATCTTTCAGTTACTTAAAGATTTCTTACTACATCTAGGGTGGGCTCCTCCTCATCTCTCATCGTAGGCTTTTTCTGGAGCAGTACAGCTTCTATGGGGCTTTCTTCTTTCAGAAGCTGTGGAAATAGTCCTTCCATCTGCCTTTGACATCCTGTGGACTGGTGATAAGGTTATTGCCGGCATCCCTTACGAAAGGTGTATGACTATTTTCTTTATCTTTGTCTTTGGCATGCAACCAGATATAGTTTCTTTGCGCCACCTACTGAGTCACTTTCCAGAAGCTGGTAGAGTGCCTCCAATGCCTAGGGGAGACCAGTTGGCATAATGATTAAGGTATTTGCCTACCATGCACAAATTTCAAGGTTCAATCCTTACCTCTGACCAACGCCTCTTGGGAGTTTGCTTGTTCTTCTTGCGTCTCTGTAGGATTCCTTCCACCTCAAAAAAACATGCTGAGTGTTTCCATCTGAAACTCACCAGTGAATGGAGCTGTGGACAGCAGCACAGATTCTACACAGTTCCCTATAGGGGGAGGAGTTGTACCGACCAACTGCCTTAAGCATCTGCTGTGGTGCACAGTATCCTCAAGTTTAGTTACATTCCAATGTCTGCCCATCATCCCCTACAAGATGTCAATCTGTCTTCCAAATTGTCAAATGATTCCTTCAGGGTTCCTTAAATATATTCCCTGTTACTTAAAAACACATTGGTGCTCCATATCTTTTCTCACACACCTCTTGTATAAAAACATGTCAGCTTTCCATATCCTTTCTCACAAAATAAGTAGTAGTTTAATTTTGTGAAGTAAAGGAGCATGATTTTAAAGATCTATTAATATTTTGAGTCCTGCCTCATTAGAAATATGCTCCTTTGTCATTGATGTTCTCAGTCCTAGAGAAATACCTAAATTAAGGTGAATAATGGGCATAACTTATTCTCTGTGTACATGTGAGTAAGTATTCAGCATTCCTTCTGTTTTAAGAAACTTCATAAGGAAACTTCAGGAAAGGGTACCACTTTTACTGTTGGGGCCTGAGTGTACCTGTCCTCTAGAAAGCAGAGTATTCTGTGTGATGTGTACTATTTTAATCATATTCTGAAGAGGGGAAATCACAACATTTTAGAAAATGGCAATGATGGTAGCCTCTAGAGAAGGGAAACCCAGTTAAACCCAGGATCTACTACTCCAGTTCCGGTTTTAAAGTGCTCTTCAACATTTTTATGACCGTTCCAGTTTAGATTGCCCACAAAATTGTGGAGGATTTTCAGTGTGGACTGGTTTGGGTGTATTGAAGGGAGATAAACCTTTGATAACATTAGCAAGGCCCTAATGAATCTTAACTGTAAGCAGAATGGAATAGGTCTTGAAAATGCATTTGAAAGAGCCAGTTGGAAATGTATCTAGTCTTGTTTAGATTTGGTTTGATGGTTAAATGGGCAAATTTAATAATGAGGATGTATGGTCAGACAGAAGCACATGTATAGGTGGCAGGATCTTTGTCAGAGACATTTCAGCTCACACAGGGAGCTGGACAGGGGGAACCATTCTTCCTGCTACTTTTTGCACTACATCTGGAACCTTTCGCTATTAAAATTAGAGGTAAGCTAAAACAAGGATATAACTGGTTTGCAGACAAGAAAAACTGGTGGCATATGCAGATGAACATTCTGCTTGTAACTGATCAGAGCAAGATAATATCCATTACTTTTACAATATTAAGGCAGCATTGTAGAATAGCTGGTTACAAAATAAAATGAAACAAAAACTATTTTTAAACTTTGCACTGACTATGATCCAGTCATACCCCTACCCTTGCCTCTTTTTTGTGGGGACATGAAAAGATAAGGTACTTGAGCGTATGGTTAAGGAAGAAGGTGAACATAACAAACACCAGATGACGTGGAAAGAAATGGAACAGAAAATAACCTGATTAATAAGACCATAAAAATGATGGCTGTAGATAAGGAAAATAGGCTTATACACAGTACAGGTATTTTTTTCTTTGCAAACTCTGAAGAAAGGATGCAAGAGAGAATAAATAAAAACTTATATTCTTTTCTGAGACTCTAAAAAGGCAAGAGTACAATGGGGAAACAATGATATTACCTGTGGAACAGGGAGATATGGGACTGCTAGATTAGAGAACCTACAACCTAACAACATGAATTAGATTACTGTAACTACTTCATTACAGAGATTATACACCGAAATGGAAAATAATGAGTGAAGAGCAGGCTGGAGAGAGAGAAGGAATAAAAAGATTAGGATGTTATATGCAGTTGCTAGAAGTAAAGCATTAACAAAATATGAAAGTTGACCTACAAAATTTTCTGAAGTGAGTAAGCAAGCCAGACAAAAAAAAATTAACCAAAGGGGTGATGTTAGGCTTGAACCCAGAACAATCAATTAGAAATACAGAAGCATTGATAACATTAACAGCAGTAGTCGCAAAGAAAGCCATCACAAAGATGAAAAAAAAGACCAAGAAAAGTTGAAGGTGGTAATAATGAATGAAATGAAAAAAGAGAGAACAGTACAACGTAGAAAATAAAAGGGATAAATGGTTGTTACAGAATTGAATAATGTTGAACAAATTAGGAGAATGGATTTAAGGATTGTAGGAAAGACAGACAGAGATCTGCACGGAGGGCAAGGTCTGCAGATTAAAGGAAATGATGTAAAAACAAAAAAGAATGCATTATAAAAGAGTTGATTGGATTATTGTACAACTCTGAATATACTGTATTTTATTAAAAATGTGTGTTCTTCCCTGTTTCAGGCTGGACTTTTACAGCAGTTGTACCGGTTCACCCTTGATTTGATGATTGTAATATGGGGTGTGTGACTCCTGGAAGATACAGAAAGAAGCCGCATTCTAGAACTGAGACCCTAATTGTGGAACTTCTCAAGCAGCATGTGACAGATCCTGTCCTAGTTTTCTATTTGGAATCTACTTCTGGGACAGGAGACACACTTAGTCAAGATGACCAAATAGGCTCTTTCAAGACAAACAAAGTGTGTGTGTGTGTGTGTGTGTGTGGGGGGGGGGGGGTGATCCGTGCAGCCTGTTCTTGATCCAAGAAGTTGTAACATGGTGGAATGATATCCTGAATTTGATCAGCTGCAGTATTCATACCAGTTGTGAGAATTTATTGCACACTTGCATTTCAGGCATTGATATATACACTTTTGATTTACGTTAATAGATGTGAGCTTTGACTGGAACATCAGAAGGCTGTTGTGCTTTTCTTTGGGTAGAATTTTTAGTAGAAGTTGGCATCTCTTTGTTTTTTGTTTGTCCCCCAAGATCTTGACCAGCAGAAATCCTATGTGATGTCACTGCAGCACCTTCTTTTCTTGGGACACTACTGTACTGTCTATAGAGTGGCTTTTTCCAAACCCTGGAATGAACATATGAGACTGAAGAACCCGAAAACGTGGGTGGAATCCCAGATTGCAGCTGGCACATTTTAATATACCTTCTGGGTCAGATGGCAAAAAATTGTGTGCAGTCCTTTTGAACCTCCTTTACATGCAGGCTGTGCAATAGATTTTTCCCTGCAAACTGAATGTACAGGCCAATACTAAGGGACTCTGGCTAACAAAGTTTGCAGATGACTGCAAACTGGGAGCCATTATTGAATCTCCAAATGATGTGGATACTCTACAAAAGGGCCTTACAGAAACAGATGCTTGGTGCCAGAGCCATGGGCTCAAGCTCAATGCCAAGAAATGTATAGATGTTATGTGATCCTATCTCGCCTACATTCTGACTGATGGGTTCGGAGCCGATCCTCGGCTCCGACTCGGCACGCTTATGCCAAAGAGCGAAGTCTCTTATTGGCTGAGCTTACTATATCCCAGGATGCACCACTACCAGTCCCCCAGATCTCGTTTGCCGCTAACAAGCAAAGACGTGGTCTCGAGCTGGCTGAGCTAAGTAGTGTTTTCTTCACTTACTTTCCTGTCAGGAATTTCCTAAAAATTCAACAAAAAGCTGTTTTAACAGCTATCTCGTGTTTTTGTGTATGAGTGGATATTTTCTGTTTTAATATTTGTGTGGTGATTGCGTTTTTCTGACTAGAGGTCCCCTTTGAGTTGAAGGGCCTTCCCCTGTCAATCCGTTGTTGTTCAAGTCCGTTTATTTAGGGATTTTTGGATCCCTTTAGTTATTTTTGTGACAGCCTTTGGTTCTCAAAAAAAACGGTTCTCAAAAAAGAAAAGAGAATTTTTTCTGTGATTTTTAGTGTGTTTGATTTAGCTAGTCACTAAATTGGTTGCCATAATGTCACAGACTCCTAGGCCTTCAGGATTTAAAAAGTGCACTAAGTGCAGTTTCAAGATGTCAATAACAGATGACCATTCTCTCTGTGTGTACTGTTTGGGCGCCAAACATTTGCAGGAGTCCTGTAGCGTGTGCCACGCGTTTTCCTCGAGGGTCCTCCAAGAGAGGAAAAATAAACTTATTTTAAAAGGCCTTATTAAACCCTCATTTGAAGAGGCTTTAGCTTCCTCTCCTTCTCCTGCAAAGAAGAAAAGGGCGTCGGCTCCGACCAGCCCGTCGGAACTGACCGCCAAAAGACATAGGCAAGCTTCTCCTTCGGCTCCACGGACTTCGGAGCCGAGGGCGGAACGGTCTGCCTCGATGCCTCCAGCCTCGACTCCTCTGGGTTGAGCCGACGGCTGGGGCCTCGAGGCGGGTCATCTTCATCGGCTCCACTGATCTTGGAGCCGATGAAGGTTGTCGCTCAGACACTTCCTCCTCGGCCGAAGCCCTCTTCGCACCGATGGAAATTGGTTTGGACACTCGGCGCCGATAATTATCGATTCGAGCTGGTCCCCTAGTCCCTTGGAGCCGTTGGAGAGGCCTACTCGACCCGTTCGGTCTCTTCCAGGTCATCAAGGATGTCCGATTCGGACATAGACATGGTACTCCAAAGACTTTTCCAGTCCCCAGTCTTTCAGAAATTTGTTTCGGCTCCGACCCAATTGGCTTCGGAGCCGATAGCCCATTCCATTGCCATTCCTCCTCCGACCGCCGGCTCCGTCGGAGCAGGTGCTGATGGAGCCAGTAGAGATCCTAGGGTCGGCTCCGACCCTTACTCCAACCCCGGCCTTCGGGTCCGAGTTTAGCACACGGACTTCTTCGGCCGGGCCCGGGGGTGACGTTTCGGGACCAATGCTGTCTGTTCCAAGCCTCCCTCTCGGTGCTTCGGCCGCGGGACTTCCGTCTGCTATCATGGCTCCGGAGACTGGACCCTCCCAGGATTCTGGGGGTCCGCCTTCAGAGCTATGAGGAGTGCCTTGGCCAAGTCTTCTTCGGCCATCTCTACGGCTTTACCGGCACCTTCCCTGGGCATGGAGACTGGGTCTTTGGTAGTTCCCCTGTCTCTAGGCAGCGGGGCCCGGGCCTGAGGTTACCCCACTGGAGGTTCCCTCCTCCTGAGGGTCTTCGGAGTTGTCTTGGAGGAGCCCCCAAGGAAGAGATCGTGCAAGAGGAAGCACGTGGACTCCCCCGATGAGTCTCTTACATCGGACACTGATCTTGATGATGCGGAGGGGTCCCCAAAGTCGTCCTCGGATGATGTCTCATTTGCAGACATTCTAGAGATCCTCAAGCAACGAGGCGGCTGGAATTCCAAACCCTCCGCTGATGAGTCTGTGTTCCTCAAGGCCTTGGGCTCAGCCCTCCGCCTCCTGGGTGTCTCCGCCCTTGACGAGCTCCTGGATTTGGTTTGTCGAAGGACGTGGGAACATCCAGATACTGTGGAACCAGTGCCTTCTCGCCCTAACAAATTTTTGTCTGCCCCACCCGAGAAGGAGTTCTTAATGAAAGGCGTGGCTGTAGATGCCATGGTGGTGGCATCTGCTACCCAGCAGGACGTGGCAGAGGCTTCAACGTCCGTTCATCCTCCTAATAAGGAGTCTAGGAGCATGGACGGCACGGAAGCGCACCCTGACTTCAGCGGCCTTTACTCTGAGGTCCCTGAATTATTTGGCACATTTCACCAGACTACAGAGGGATCTGGTCAAGGAGCTCTCAGACTCCCTCTCAGGTAACCTACCTGAGCAGCTAGCCCAGTCGGTTAGCTCTCAGTTGGCTATCCTTACCTCGATTTCTAACTCGTCCATGAGGCTCATTTCATATGCGGCCGAAGGGGCGGAGAGCGGCAGGCACAGGCGTGGCTCTACGAAGACAAGCCTGGCACAGTTTGTGTCATTTCGCGGAGGCCTTCAAGTCTTCCTTTGCCGACGCTCCCTTTGATGGGTCCTCTTTGTTTGGACCCAAGGTAAAAGACACTCTTACCCGCTGTGAGCAGGAGGGAAAGACTTCTGCCGTAGGAGCACGATTTTCCACTCCCTTTCGGCCTTATCCCAAGGCTAAAAGAGGAGGGAAGATGTGGTTCCGCAAATCACAGAAATTCTTTCCTCAACAGCAGGAAGATTCCCTTCCAGAGGCACAGGGCGGGAAATTTTTCTGGGAGACGCCGTCCCAGAGGCGGCAGAGGCCCCCGCAACACTGGAGACCGCGAGTCCTTTCGTGGCTCTTCAGCCTCCCACACTCCATGAGGGATTGCCCAGCTGTGCTGCTCCGGAGCCAGTCGGGTGCCGTTTTGCCAAGCACCTAAAAGCCTGGGAGTCTATTACTCAGGACAGATGGGTGCTTCGGATTATTGCCGGAGTTTACACCATTCCCTTTACACGCTCACCCCCACCGTCCAAAAAAATCCTGGACCCACCACCCAGTCAAAGGGAAATTGCAGCCGTAGAAGCTTCAAAGCTGCTAGAAAAGGAGTCATCCAACCGGTCCCCACAGACCAGATCGGATCCGAAATTACTCAAGGTTCTTTTTAGTGCCAAAAGACAGGGGACCTGAGACCCATTTTGGATCTCAGCAAACTAAACCAGTCCGTCATGAAGTCCAAATTCGAATGGTCACTTTACAATCCATTCTCCCATTGTTGGAGAAAGATGTTTGGATGTGCTCCATAGATCTCAAGGACGCCTATTATCACATACCGATACATCAGGCGTCCAGGAGGTATCTGCGCTTCAGCCTGGGAGACAGTCATTTCCAATTTTGTGCACTGCCCTTTGGTCTCACCACAGCCCCCAGGGTGTTCACCAAGTGTTTGGCAGTAGTGACTGCTCACCTGAGGAGTCTCGGATTCCAAGTGTTTCCCTATCTGGACGACTGGCTCCTGACTGCCACCACCAGGCATCTACTACTAGAGAACCTACAAGCCACCATCTCCTGGGTGTTTCCCTGGGAATTACATTCAACTGGTCAAAGTCTGTCTTGCTGCCTTCTCAGCGCATAAGATTCATAGGAGCAGAGATAGACTCAAAATTAATGCGGATCTTCCTTCCTACCGAAAGGATACAAACATTACAAAATCAGGTCCGAGCCCTGCTTCTAAGATCCAAAGCCCCAGCCAGGATGGTCCTGCAACTTTTAGGTTCAATGTCTGCCACGGTTCTCCTAGTTCCTCTGGCAAGGTTGCACATGAGGATTCTCCAGTGGCTATTATCGACACAATGGTCTTTTCAAGATCTCCCCCTCAATCATCACATACTGATTACAGAAACGTGCAAACGGGACCTCCGCTGGTGCCTTCTGCCATCCAATCTGAATCAGGGAAGACCCTTTGTTATACCCCCTCCGGTGGCCACCTTGACTACGGATGCCTCCCAGACGGGGTGGGGGGCATTGTCTGGGCAGGTCAGTTCAAGGTTCTTGGCTTCCAACGAAACATCTCTCCATATCAATGTGTTGGAAATGAGGGCTGTACTTCTGTCCTTACAAGCCCTCCACAAGTTTCTCCCTCAAGGCATTATCGCCATCCACACAGACAACATGTCGGTGGTCTGGTATCTAAACAAACAAGGAGGGACCAGATCTTACCCCCTTTGCAGAGAGGCCATGAGGGTGTGGGAATGGGCAGTGGCTACCAAGCGCTTCCTGGTAGCGACCCACATTCCAGGCAAATCCAATGTATTGGCAGACAGACTGAGCAGGACTATTCTCTCTCCTCACGAGTGGTCTCTGAACGAAACAGTAGCAGCTCAGATTTTCAAAAGATGGGGGATTCCGTGCTGTGACCTGTTTGCAACACCACTAAACACGAAGTGCAAAAGGTTCTTTTCCTTGACCCCGCGTCAAGGGGAGACAGCTACGGATGCTCTAGTCCAACTTTGGCCAACATGACTGCTTTATGCTTTTCCTCCGATTCCATTCCTCCCCAAAGTCATCCAGAAAGCTTCCCAATTGGGGTCCACAATGATTCTAATTGCTCCGTACTGGCCTCGTCAGGTATGGTTCCCCTACCTACAGAAATGTACTCTGGACGGTCCTTTGTTCTTGGACCTAATTCCGGACCTTCTGGTTCATCAGTCGGGACAACAGCACCAGTCCCTTCACACTTTGAAATTAACAGCTTGGCTCCTCCACTTCCGACTATAGTCAGAAATCACACCTTGGACTCGGAAGTTATTCACATTTTATCTTCAGCCCACAAACCCACCACTAAGAAGTTGTATCACAGTAAGTGGAAGAGGTTTGCTATCTGGGCTCAACTCAGAGGATTAGACCCTATTACTGCCCGATACCAGAGGTCTTGAAATTTTAACATCCTTGTTTAATCAAGGATCTTCAGTCTCTACTATTAAAGTCCAACTAGCAGCTATCTCCAAATTTCACGATTCCACAGACCCACCGTTGATGAGCAGCAGATTATGTAAAACTTTCATGAAAGGTGCTGTGCTTTTAAGACCCCCAGTTTTTCATCCTGCGCCTCCGTGGGATCTTGATTTGGTACTTCGTGCCTTAACATCTTCCCCCTTTGAACCGGCTGCTACATGTGAGTTGAAATATCTGCCTTGGAAAACTGCCTTCTTAATTGCAATTACCTCTGCAAGAAGAGTTTCAGAACTTCAAGCCCTATCTATCAAACCACCGTACTTGATTTTTCACAAGGATAGTTTATCACTTAGACCTAATCCATCTTTTGTCCCAAAAGTTTGCTCTAATCTCTGTCTCCAACAATCTTTAGAGCTACCAGTTTTCTTTCCAAAATTTTCAAACAAAGCGGAATACACCTTCCATACATTGGATGTTCACAGGCAATTGCGCTTCTATCTAGATAGGACTCAGCAAATTCGGAAAACAGATCAATTGTTTGTGTCCTTTTCAGATAATAAACTGGGTAAAACCATCACTAAAGCTACTATTGCCAAATGGATCAGAGATTGCATAACTCAAGCTTATTCCTCTTCAAATAAGCAACTTACAACATCTGTCAAAGCTCACTCTACTAGAGCTATGGCTACCTCTATTGCATTCCATTCCAAGCTCGCTATTTCTGAAATTTGTGCTGCGGCTACTTGGTCCAACCCGCACACTTTCATTTCCCACTATAAATTGGATGTGGCATCTAAAGGACGAGCATCATTTGGTTCCACGGTACTCAGGAGTGTTTTCCAGTGAGCCACCCAGGATTTAGGTGCTAGGGACGCTGTCCCATCAGTCAGAATGTAGGCGAGATAGGATCACATAACATCTTTTAGTTATGTACTCACCATAACTTCAGATGTTTGGGATCCATCTCGCCTACATTCCTAATACCCACCCTCCTTCCCCCTGCCTTGGAGATCAGAAGAGATTGAATGGTTTGGGTTCTACTGTTTTTTTCTTGTATCATCTGTCAAATGTTATATAAGCAGTGCATGCATGTGTGCATGTATGCGGACAAACTAGATCTGGGGGACTGGTAGTGGTGCATCCTGGGATATAGTAAGCTCAGCCAATAAGAGACTTCGCTCTTTGGCATAAGCGTGCCGAGTCGGAGCCGAGGATCGGCTCCGAACCCATCAGTCAGAATGTAGGCGAGATGGATCCCAAACATCTGAAGTTATGGTGAGTACATAACTAAAAGTTATCCCCTTTGGGAAAAAAACATGTACCCGTGAATTAACCACATAGCTGGCAGTACACTAAACATCGAAAGTGTGATAAGAGACTTGGGGACACAGGTGGACAGTGGTCTCACCTTCGATAACCACATCGCCACAACAGTCAGGAAATCCTTCTATGTGGCACACCTCAGCTTTTCATCCAGAAAAAAGGAGGTCATTGTCCCACTGTACTCATCCCTCATTAGACCCATTATAGAATACAACGCCTCATTTGGTATGTACTTCTCAAGACACCTGCAACAACTGGAAAGGCCACAGAAATACCTCACTAAAAGAATTATAGGCCTAAAGCAGATGCCCTATGCTGACCGCTTTAAGAAAAACTCCAGCTATACTCTGCCGCATATTGTCTACTCAGAGGCGATCTCTGCTTAACATACAAGGCCATGTCAAACCCAGAGCTATTGGGCATGCTACACTTAAAGAAATCCCAATCCCTCACAGCCACATGCTCCAGGAATCTAAACCTTGTCATCACAATAAACAAAACATGCTGGAGGGATAAGTTCCTGACCAGAGACTTCCCAGACTCAGGAATAGACTGCCCATACATGGCAAGCAGAGTGCCTCTTTGGCCCTCTTCAAAAGGAACATTGATTGGATGGGAGAAAGGAAATTCACCCCAGGGATCACGTCAGTCGCCCTGCTAGACATGGGTCCAGGAAGTAAATGGTGTGGGAAGAAATAGCCAGGGAATTGTTATGGCTAGGCTTGTATAGGCCCTAGGGCCGATAGCCTAGTACCAACCTATGAACTGCTGTGAAGTCTTAATTCTCCTTTAGATTAGGCATTGAGGCCTGTCTTGAGTGGAAGTGTGCTATAACAGATATTGGCATCATTGTGCACTTTCAGCATTATCTCCCCCCCCCCCCAACTTCACCCCCAGCGAAGCATGACTCTTCTTTGCAGCTTAAAGGCTTGTACAAATGGTAACCCCTCTCACAAGCTTCCGGTGTCATTCAAAGGGGATCCAGTATCTGTCTGCCTGGGACGACATGATTGACACACCACAATGCTTTGCCAGACATGGTCTGCACCTGTCGCCCCTGGGATTCAGGTTACTGGCTAAGGCTCTTGCCACCCCTATAGTGCCTTTTTTAGGCAAAGCTCAAAGGACAAAACCACCACCATAACAAGTACAAGCATGCAAATTCTGAAGGTAACGCTACTCAAGTGCTAGAAGTCTAAACCTCAAAATGCACTTTCTCGAGGCACTCCTAAAAATGGAGAACATCAATATCTGTGCAGTAACTGAGACCTGGTTCAAGGCTCCAGAGAACACCTTTGCAATACCAGGCTACAACTCTTACCTCACTTTTCAGCCACCAAACCAAGACCGAAACAATAAAGGTGGAGGAGTGTCCATATTCACCAAGGATATTCACACCACCAGGCTAGTTGCCCAACACAATGCTTCTGAAATTCTCCAGGTGCAACTAACACTAGGTGAGACTGCAATCCAAATTGTAGCTTGCTACAGATCCCCCACCATCCTCCAAGATTCTCACTACACCTTTTGTAAACATACTGGAAAATATTAAGATACAACCAAACACCCTAATACTGGGTGATTTCAACTACCCTGCCATTAACTGGGAAAACTACTCGTGTAACAACACCTTTGCCCAACGGTTCTTGGAATTCATAAATTCCAATGCCCTGGATCAACTAATCCATAGCCCCACCAGGGGCTCCAATATCCTAGACCTGGTCATTACCAACCTGGGAAATCAATGCTCCACACCTATGGTCACCCCCTCGTTGGTCAGGTCTGACCATAAGCTAATCACCCTTAACATCCACATCCCACCCCCTCCCCCCAGTAAGGAAACCTCCATAAAAAACTTCTCTAAAGCCAACTTCATGCTACTCAAGTCAGAAGTGACAAACTTCATGACACCCATGCAGATGGGAAGTGAAAGTTCAACTGCTGAAGCCTACACTAAGGCACTGTATGAGCACATCACTCATGGATGAATCGTGCCATCCCAGATAGAACCAAGATGCTCTCCTCCAAAAAAGGAAGCCAATCTGGTGGTACCCTGCCATAAACAAACTTTACACCAAAAGGAAGAAACTGTTGTAGAAAAGAGGAAGATCCCAGGATGCAAAAAACTCCCTTACCAGCCTCAATAAGAAGTTGAGATCCCTCATAAAATCCTCCAAAACTAGTTACGAAAATAAAATTGCCAAAGATTCCAAGGAATGGCATTAAATATAATGATACCAAAGATATTGCCAATATCGTGGCAGATCAATTCAGTGCCAACATCACCCCCCCATCCCCTAAACAGACCATCTCAATACCGGAAGATTGCCAAATTCCGGTAATAACGGCCACACAGGAAAAAAAGCACTGTCCAAAGCGAAGAATACATCATCTATAGGACCAGATGACATCCCGGGCTGTGTACTACATGAACTACAAAATGAAATGGCACCTCACCTAAGTGTCATGTTTAAAAATAAATCCAGTTGCCGCTGAGCAAAGCAATGAAGGGTACCTGAGAGAATAATCTCTGAGACCTTCTGAGTTCAATTGATGATGAAAGATAAAAATCCAAAAATATGCAAAACGTAGTTGAAACAAATTTATTTGTTAAAATAGGTTAGCGCTTTCGCAATAGCTTCTTCAGACCTTATAACATAAACCATTAAAAGTCACTGTTTTAAATGCACAGAAAAGGCGCCAAAATTCCTCAGGCTTCTTAAAGATACAACACTCATTGAAAGCACATTAAAGAACACAATAAAAAGACATAATATATATCTAACTATAAATATATCATATTAAAACCATTTAAAGACATTTGAATATGCATATTAATAATAATGATAAAGACATAAAAATAAGAGGAAAGTGTGGGAATCAAATATATACAATACAACAATATATACATATTAACATTTCTTATTCCCTAACCTCCTAGATTTCAGTAATGGACATAGGGGGACTTTCCCATTCAAGCCTGGTGTTAGATCAGCCCTGAACTTAATGATCCAATGAATCTCCCTGGTCTCAGTATAGTTCTTGATGTCCCCTCTCCTATGTGTTCTAGAAATCTGTTCCAATATCCTGAATTTGAACTGATGTACTAAACCCTCTTCATCGGTATGTTTGGCCAAGGCGTTGTGTAAGTTGCCCTTCCTCGTATGGTATACGTGCTCCCTGATCCTGTCCCTCAACGTCCGATTTGTTTTGCCTACATAGTAGGCTGGACATGATGTGCATGAAGCAAGGTAAACCACATCCTTGGACATGCAACTGCCTTTCGTCCGGATGTGGTATGTGCCGGATCCGTAGGGGTAGACAAAGACAGGGTCAGTCAGTATATATGAACAGAAATTGCACTTATTACAAGATGTCATATAAGGCCCTAGTGGAGTGTAGGGGATATAATGTACTTTTGGATAGCAGAGCAACCTCTTAAGATTCTTCTTGTTTCGATAGACAAACTTTGGTCGTTCACCTGTGAGGCCTTTGATAGTAGGATCTACTGACAATACATGCCAGTGCTTGGAGAAAATGTCTTTGACTGTACCAATATCTCTGGTGTAGTAGATGGGAAAAATAATTTTATTATCTGTATGAAATCTATCCTTAATCTGGTTAAATCCCATATCACCTGTATATAATTCCATCGCCCCTTCTGAGAAATAGGGTTTAGCTCTATTCTCCCTGAGGCTGTGAATATCACCCATCCCTCTGGTGATGTCCAAATTGCTATATCCACGTTCCATAAACTTCCTGCCTAGATCATCCAATTCCCTTTCCAGATGTGAATCTCCAGGTGTGTATCTAGACATCCGCATTGACTGTCCTTTCACAATGTTATTATAGACAAAGCCCGGGTGCATGCTGGAACGATGTAGCAATGTGTTCCTGTAACAAGTCTTGCGATACACTCCTGTGTTGACAATCCCACCAGGTAGTTTGTCTACAAAAACATCCAAGAAGGGAATGGTGGTGTCTGACCATTCCATGGTGAAATTCAGGAATGTGATGGAACTGTTAATCTGTTCAAAGAAACACTCCAATTGTACCAGTGTGCCTCAGGCGAAGAAAAGATCATCCACGAAACGCCTATAGAATGGTGCAAACTCCTTAAATAATTCATTCTGAAATAGATGACGATGCTCCCATTCTGCCATGACCAAGTTGGCGTAGCTATTCGCACAAGAAGTGCCCATAGCTACGCCATCTCGCTGCAAAAAGATCTTCTCTTGAAAGCAAAAAAGGTTGGAATCCAAAATGATCCCCAACAACAGAAGGATCAAATCGACATCGTAGTCCAGAGATATGGTAGATCTCCTCATATAGGCACCAATCATCTCCTTTCCCTCCACATTAGGTATGATGGTAAACAAGGACTGAACGTCCATTGTTACCCATAAAAGACTCTCAATATCAGAGCAAAAGTTGACGTACTGATACAGATCTAACAAAAACTGTCTGGTGTCTTTGAGAATAAAGCAATTGGCATCAACTAAAGGTCTGAGCTGAGCTTCTACAAAGAGTGATAGAGGTTCAGTTGACCATCCCCTTCCTGCAACCATAGGTCTCAAGGGGGGATGCTGTAGATCTTTATGGACCTTAGGGAGACCATGAATAGTAGGTATCAAGGGGTGGATAACATTAAAATAATCAAATAAGATGTGATCAATGGCCCCATTACTAAGAAGTCCAAGAAGCATGGATTGTATTGTGTTGATAATGGTGTCTACCCTACTGTTGGTGATGGATAGATAAAATCTATCATCAGCCAACATCTGTAACATATCATGATTGTACCTATCTATGTCAAAAACTACAACACCACCACCTTTGTCAGCTGGTCGAATGACAATATCGCAGTTATTACGAAGGGAGTGTAGAGCTTCTCGTTGTTGGTAGTTAAGATTATATTTCCTCCTCCTACCTATGAAGAGACTTTAAGGGACTTTAAACTTTTTATCAGGAACTTGTCTTTGAAGATCTTTTTTAAGGATGCAGGTACAACATTGAACAATACTGCTTTTAAGACACCTAGTACATTTATTCCCCCCATACATCCCTTGGTTGCTGCTTATAGCAAGTTGGTGGAAGATGATATTTACAGGATGAATAGGATAGATCAAATAGGTACAATACAGTACAATACGATACAATCCATGCTTCTTGGACTTCTTAGTAATGGGGCCATTGATCACATCTTATTTGATTATTTTAATGTTATCCACCCCTTGATACCTACTATTCATGGTCTCCCTAAGGTCCATAAAGATCTACAGCATCCCCCCTTGAGACCTATAGTTGCAGGAAGGGGATGGTCAACTGAACCTCTATCACTCTTTGTAGAAGCTCAGCTCAGACCTTTAGTTGATGCCAATTGCTTTATTCTCAAAGACACCAGACAGTTTTTGTTAGATCTGTATCAGTACGTCAACTTTTGCTCTGATATTGAGAGTCTTTTATGGGTAACAATGGACGTTCAGTCCTTGTTTACCGTCATACCTAATGTGGAGGGAAAGGAGATGATTGGTGCCTATATGAGGAGATCTACCATATCTCTGGACTACGATGTCGATTTGATCCTTCTGTTGTTGGGGATCATTTTGGATTCCAACCTTTTTTGCTTTCAAGAGAAGATCTTTTTGCAGCGAGATGGCGTAGCTATGGGCACTTCTTGTGCGAATAGCTACGCCAACTTGGTCATGGCAGAATGGGAGCATCGTCATCTATTTCAGAATGAATTATTTAAGGAGTTTGCACCATTCTATAGGCGTTTCGTGGATGATCTTTTCTTCGTCTGGAGGGGCACACTGGTACAATTGGAGTGTTTCTTTGAACAGATTAACAGTTCCATCACATTCCTGAATTTCACCATGGAATGGTCGTACACCACCATTCCCTTCTTGGATGTTTTTGTAGACAAACTACCTGGTGGGATTGTCAACACAGGAGTGTATCAAAGACTTGTTACAGGAACACATTGCTACATCGTTCCAGCATGCACCCGGGCTTTGTCTATAATAACATTGTGAAAGGACAGTCAATGCGGATGTCTAGATACACACCTGAGATTCACATCTGGAAGGGAATTGGATGATCTAGGCAGGAAGTTTATGGAACGTGGATATAGCAATTTGGACATCACCAGAGGGATGGGTGATATTCACAGCCTCAGGGAGAATAGAGCTAAACCCTATTTCTCAGAAGGGCGATGGAATTATATACAGGTGATATGGGATTTAACCAGATTAAGGATAGATTTCATACAGATAATAAAATTATTTTTCCCATCTACTACACCAGAGATATTGGTACAGTCAAAGACATTTTCTCCAAGCACTGGCATGTATTGTCAGTAGATCCTACTATCAAAGGCCTCACAGGTAAACGACCAAAGTTTGTCTATCGAAACAAGAAGAATCTTAAGAGGTTGCTCTGCTATCCAAAAGTACATTATATCCCTACACTCCACTAGGGCCTTATATGACATCTTGTAATAAGTGCAATTTCTGTTCATATATACTGACTGACCCTGTCTTTGTCTACACGGATCCGCACATACCACATCCGGACGAAAGGCAGTTGCATGTCCAAGGATGTGGTTTATCTTGCTTCATGCACATCATGCCCAGCCTACTATGTAGGCAAAACAAATCGGACGTTGAGGGACAGGATCAGGAGCATATACCATCGAGGAAGGGCAACTTACACAACGCCTTGGCTAAACATACCGATGAAGAGGGTTTAGTACATCAGTTCAAATTCAGGATATTGGAACAGATTTCTAGAACATATAGGAGAGGGGACATCAAGAACTATACTGAGACCAGGGAGATTCATTGGATCATTAAGTTCAGGGCTGATCTAACACCAGGTTTGAATGGGAAAGTCCCCACGTCCATTACTGAAATCTAGGAGGTTAGGAATAAGAAATGTTAATATGTATATATTGTTGTATTGTATATATTTGATTCCCACACTTTCCTCTTATTTTATGTCTTTATCATTATTATTAATATGCATATTCAAATGTCTTTAAATGGTTTTAATATGATATATTTATAGTTAGATATATATTATGTCTTTTTATTGTGTTCTTTAATGTGCTTTCAATGAGTGTTGTATCTTTAAGAAGCCTGAGGATTTTGGCCTTTTCTGTGTATTTAAAACAGTGACTTTTAATGGTTTATGTTATAAGGTCTGAAGAAGCTATTGCGAAAGCGCTAACCTATTTTAACAAATAAATTTGTTTCAACTACGTTTTGCATATTTTTGGATTTTTATCTTTCATCATCAATTGAACTCAGAAGGTCTCAGAGATTATTCTCTCAGTTACCCTTCATTGCTTTGCTCAGCGGCAACTGGATTTATTTTTAAGTGTCATGTTTAATCATAGCCTCACCTCAGGCTTCGTGCCCACTGAGTGGCGCACAGCTACAGTTATCCCACTCCACAAGGGGGGATCCACCTTGGATCCTGGGAACTACCGCCCCATCAATCTGACGAGCCTGATCTGCAAGGCCGTGGAACGTATTATCATGGAACTTATAAACAAAGACATTGGCAACCCTCAAACACTGGACCCCTCCCAGTGGGTTTGTGAAGGGCCAATCTTGTCTCCTGAACCTGATTGACTTCTTCAAATCAGTCTCCAGAGCCATGGAAGTGGGTAAGGCTGTCCACAATGCCTATCTGGACCTCGCCAAGGCCTTTGACACCATCCCTCACTCTGGAATCACAGATAGACTTACTAAGCTGGGCATTAATCCCTATGTCGCTTAATGGTTTGCCAACTGGCTTACTGACAAAACCCACACTGTAAAAGTAGCCGACTCCAAATCCAGCTCCAGACAAGTGGAGTGCCTCAGGGTTCAGTCCTGAGACCAGTCTGGTTTGGCAGCTACTTCTCTGAAGTACAGGCCAACACTAAGGGACTCTGGCTAACAAAGTTCGCAGATTACTGCAAACCATTATTGAATCCCCAAATGATGTCGATACTCTACAAAAGGGCCTTACAGAAACAGATGCTTGGTGCCAGAGCTATGGGCTCAAGCTCAATACCAAAAAATGTATAGTTATCCCCTTTGGGAAAAAACATGTACCCATGAATTACCACATAGGTGGCAGTACATTAAACACTGAAAGTGTGATAAGAGACTTAGGTGGACAATGGTCACACCTTCGATAACCACATCGCCACAACAGTCAGGAAATCCTTCTGTGTGGCACACCTCATCACTACGGGCTTTTCATCCAGAAAAAAGGAGGTCATTGTCCCACTGTACTCATCTCTCATTAGACTCATTATAGACTACAGCACCCTGTTTGGTATATACCTCTCAAGACATCTACAACAACTGGAAAGACCGCAGAAATACCTCACCAAAAGAATCACAGGCCTAAAGCAGATGCCCTACGCTGACAACCTTAAAAAACTCCAGCTATACGCTGTCGCATATTGTCTACTCAGAGGTGATATCTGCTTAACATACAAGGCTATGTCAAACCCAGAGCTGTTGGGACATGCTACACTTAAAGAAATTCCAATCCCTCAGAGCCACACGCTCCAGGGATCCAAACATTGTCATCACAATAAACAAAACATGCTGGAGGGATAGGTTCCTAACCCACAGACTCCCCAGACTCTGGAATTAGACTGCCCTTACATGTCAAGCAGAGAGCCTCTTTGGCCCTCTTCAAAAGGAACCTTGACGATTGGATGGGAGAAAGGAAATTCACCCCGGGGATCACGTCAGTCACCCTGCTAGACAGGGATTCAGGGAAGTAAATTGTGTGGGAAGTAATAGCCAGGGAATTGTTATGGCTAGGCTTGTATAGGCCCTAGGGCCGATAGCCTGGTACCAACCTATGAACAAAGGTGCTCCTTGGAATAGTCTGGCAACAGCTAAAATTTGATTCCCAGTGGTTAACTTCCACTAGCACTCATTAGCACGGGAAACAAACTGTTTCAGTTTAGTAGTTTTCAATAGAGCAGTTGAGGGCAGTTGAAGAGTGTGAAGTACTTCCAGACTGTATCCAGTATTTCAGAAGTTGATTACTTCATTATTTTATGACACTAAGCTGCTTAACCTGAGTACTTCTGGACTGCCTTTGAAACAAGGCACTGATGTCTAGCGGGTTTACCATCTTTTTTTATATCAAACATAACTGAACTGTACAAAACTCCAAATAATTTTTATTGAGTTTAAATAATGTCATTTGTAGGGTTTGGATTCCCTTCTGTCCCCTCAAAACAACACATTCCAATCTGTTTGCATGTTTAGTAAAGTATGTGTATTCCACCCTTAGGAGGTCTGCTTACTTTCACTGATTAAAGAACGGTACCATCAGAGAGGTGGAGTGTGTTTCCAGTTCATTTTCCTCACTTAGTCCCTGTATTATCCGTACAAATGACACAACATATGTTTTTTGTGCTATAATGACACAGAAAATTAGAGTAAATAAGCTGGTGCTGTTAAAGCAGATGTTGCAATAGATTTATAGTTTTGAAAACGTCACGTTTTATCACTACTGAGTTCACCTAATTATTTTTTTTATGTTGTCAATAAGTTTGTAGAATTTGGTGGTACTCACATACTGCTGGTGAGGAACTACTCCAGTAAGTAGTGGAAGTATTTTATCACTTTAAGAATATGTCAGTGAGGGTTCAGTTTTAAACTATTACAGTTAACTATATAACATTCTCATATAAGCATAAAATAGGGCAGCACTACCATATGGTGTGCAGAATAAAGCAATCTGAAGTGTAGTGTTAATGTGGAAACTTTGTGACAAAAATGTATAGTGAAATGTGCTTTTGTATAAC
>NC_056750.1:639469277-639491777 GCF_019279795.1 Protopterus annectens
TATAAAACATTTTCCCCTCCCCCATTAATCTCGCTCACAAGTGCAGTCTTTACGATACAAGGATCATATATGCAGTCCTACCACTTACTGCAGGTACCCACCCGATTACATACAGTGAAGGAATGTACAGATAACAATGTTATGTATTTATGAATAAAACTTGGGGTTACGGTTCAGCATCTGTGAAATGAAAGAACCACACATGCATACTCAAATTAGAAGTTATGTACTCACCATAACGTTCCATCTGAGTAGGTGACTTCATTTGGATGCAACCTGTGGGTATCGGATCCGACCTCGGATCAGAGCCGGCATTTCAAAAGCTTTAGGCTCCGAGCTCCTAGCTCCTCCCTCTACCCATAATCCCCTGCCAAGCCCTAACTGACCTCAGATTGAGTTTGCCTATATAATATTACCAAAAAAGGTATCTAAAAAGATGCATAAACTCTTGTTGTATAAAGGTCAGGGGGATGGAGGGGGGGATGGTTGCATCCAAATGGAGTCACCTACTCAGATGGAACGTTATGGTGAGTACATAACTTCTAAATCTGAAGTAGGCAGACTTCATTTGTCTGCAACCTGTGGGACAGAGTCCCCAGCTACCTAAATCTTGGGCGGCCGTCATGGAAGGATGTTCCGGAGCACCGCTGAACCAAAGGATGCTCTTCCCCTGGAAACAACATCCACCTTATAATGAGAAATGAAGGTATGAGACGAGGCCCAAGTGGCTGCCGCAGATATCATCCAATGGCACTCGGGACTTAAACGCGGCTGACGTGGAAACTGCCCTAGTAGAGTGAGCCGTAACCCTTTGAGGAGCAAGCCTACCTGAAGTGTCATAAGCCTGCAGAATACAATTAGCAATCCATCTAGATAGTGTGACTTTGGAAACCGCTTTGCCCATAGCAAATTTAGCAAAGGAGACGAACAGCTGATCTGATTGCCTATGACCAGCCGTTCTGTGAATGTAAAATCGCAATTGCCTATGAACATCTAAAAAATGCAGCTTATATTCTCCTTTGTTTTTATAATTGGGGAAAAACACAGGTAAGTTTATTGATTGATTAATATTAGATTCCGAAGAAACTTTTGGAAGAAAGGATGGATTGGTCCTGAGGCACACCCTATCGGGAAAGAAGGAGAGGTAAGGCGGTTTGATGCATAGAGCCTGAAGTTCCGACACTCTTCTGGCTGATGTGATGGCTACCAAGAAAGCAGTCTTCCAGGAAAGGTATTTTAAATCTGCAGAAGCTGCAGGCTCAAAGGGAGGAGCAGTAAGGGCCTGTAGAACTAAGGCTAGGTCCCAAGGTGGTACAGCTTCTTTGACCAGTGGCCTCAACAGAAAAACTCCTTTAAGAAAAGTCTTACAAAGTTTCGCAGTCATGAGGGGAGCTGACTCATGACCCATATGATAATGGGAAATCGCTGCCATTTGTACCTTTACCGTGGAAGAACTAGCCCCTTGATGAAAGAGGTCTGTTAAGAAATCCAGAACCGCAGACATAGGTGCTGAAAAAGGATCCATACTTTTCTGGACCGCCCAACTAGAAAACCTTTTCCATTTGCTCCGATAAACCTTCCTAGTGGAAGGTTTATGAGCCACCACTAAAATGGCCTTGACAAGTGACGAGATACCGGGAGTCCTAATCAAGGATGGAACTGGAGCAGCCAGGCTGCCAATTTCAGGGTGTGTAGATTCGGGACCGGAAGTTCCAGAGGATGGGAGATGAGATCCGGGATCAGATCCAGAATCCAGGGCGGATTCACTTTGTGAGACCATACATAAGGGAACCAGGGCTGACGAGGCCAGAACGGGGCAATGAGAATAATTCTGCTCCCCAAACTGTTGGCTTTCTGCAAGAGTCTCTGCATCAGAGGTAGTGGAGGATAGGCATAAAGGAGACCGGGAGGCCAAGCATGCACCAGAGTGTCTCTCGGGGATTCCCCAGGTGGGGGAAGTAGAGCGAAGAAACTGTCGCATTTGGCGTTTGAGTGAGAAGCAAAAAGATCGCAATAGGGTTGCCCCCAGACGGCAAAAATCTTCTTCGCTATCAGAGGATTGAGAGACCACTCGTGCGGGGAAAGAATGGTGCGAATGAGCTTGTCCGCAAGGATGTTGGATTTTCCCCGAATGTGCGTTGCTACAAGAAAGCGTTTGGTGGAAATTGCCCATTCCCAGACTCTCATGGCCTCTCGACAAAGGGGATAGGACCTGGTTCCTCCCTGCTTGTTGATGTACCAGACTACCGACATGTTGTCTGTCTGGATCGCAATAGTCCTCGTAGGAAGAAGGCTGTGAAGTGCTTGCAACGCTAGGAGCACCGCCCTCATCTCCAGGACATTTATATGCAACGAGGTCTCTGAGGCGTTCCACGTGCCTTGGACAATCTTGCCCGCAGAATGCCCCCCCCACCCGAGGCGAAGCGTCCATGGTCACCGTGGCTCGGGGGAATGCTGCACAAAAGGGTCTCCCTGCTAGAGGCTCCGGAGACTGGAGCCACCAAAATAGGGAGTCCTTGCGTGCCTTGCTGACCGCTATCGGACTGTTGAGAGAGGAGTATAGCGGGGACCACTGGACCTGTAGGGTCCATTGAAGAACCCGCATGTGTAAGCGAGCATGGAGAAGAAGTGGAATAGCTGCCGCCATTGAACCCAGGGCCCTCAGGACCGAAGCCGCCGTCGGAAACGGTTGTAGGACTGCTGTGATATGACACTTCAGGCTGGACAGCCTGTCTGGGGTGAGGAAGGCTCGCATTGATCTTGTGTCCAACCTTCCTCCTATGAAATCTATAAGTTGTGTGGGGTGCAGTAAAGATTTCTCCCAGTTTATGGTGATGCCCAGCCTTGGGGCTATAAGAAGGAAATATTCCCTGGCTGAGCACAGTAGATGCCTTGATGATGCCGTTAGGAGCCAGTCATCCAGGTACGGAAAGACCTGTAATCCCTGGAGTCTCAGGTGGGCCGCTACTACTGCTAGTACCTTGGTGAACACCCTGGGGGCAGAGGTGAGACCGAAGGGGAGGACCCTGAACTGGTAGTGGCTGGCTCCCAGCCGGAAGCGAAGGAACCTCCTGGACCGTCTGTCCATCCGAATGTGGTAGTATGCGTCCTTGAGGTCGACAGAGCACATCCAATTGTTCTCCCGCAAGAGGGGGAGTATAGATTGTAGGGTGACCATCCAGAACTTTTGCTTGGTTACTGACAGGTTCAGCAGGGAAAGGTCTAAGATCGGTCTTAAGTCCCCCGTTTTCTTTGGCACCAAGAAGAACCTGGAGTAAAACCCTGATCCGGTCTGATCTCGGGGGATGCGCTGGATGGCTCTTTTTTCTAGCAGCTGCCCGATTGCGATAGCTGCTGCCTCCCTTTGGTCGGGTGGTACATCTGGGAGGCTGCGGGATCTGGGGATTTTGCTCAGGGGAATGGTATAACCTCTGGATATCACACGAAGCACCCAATGGTCTGATGTGATTGACGCCCAAGAAGTCAGGTGCCTCGAAAAACGCCCCCCAACTGCCTCCAGAGACGGACAGCCGGGCAACCCTTCAGGGCTGTTGCGTGGGTCTATCAGAGAAAGGTTCTCTGGACCCAAAGTTTCTAGGAGCCCCTCTGCCTCTAGGACGGCGACCTCCCTGTCCTCCTCTGCCACGGAAAGACTGGTTATCCAGAGCAGGTTGGGACTGCTGCGACTTCCGGAACCACATCTTCTTCTGTCCCTTTTGGTTCTTCAAGGACGACCTCTGGGGAGCTGAGAAGCGGACTCCGACAGCAGACAGCGTCTTCCCGTCCTTCTCGCTCTGGACTAACGTTTTGCGAACAGTTTTGCCAAACAAGGCAGAACCATCAAAGGGGGCATTCGCGAAAGTCGCCTTGAAGGGCTCTGCGAAATCACAGTGGTGGAGCCAGGCCTGCCGCCTCATGACTAGGCCCACTCCGCTAGCTCTAGCGGCTCCCTCGGTAGCGTGAGAAAGTAGCCACATAGACGTATTGGAAACTGCTCTAAGAGTGGCCATACGGGTGGAGTACACTTGTTTGTCCTCACCCGACATGGACTCTGGGGGAGATGCAGCGTATTCTTTAATCAGGTCCCGCTGCATCCTGATAACATGTGCCATGTAGTTCAGCGCTCTCAAAGAGAAGGTTGCTGAGCTAAAAACTCGCTTCCCAATGCGATCCATCGAGCGTGACTCCTTGCCCGGAGGATGCATAGAGGGACTCTCCTGTGCCAACTCCCTCTTAGTGGCTGCAGCCATCATGGCATCTACCAGGGGGCCTTTGCTCCAGTGAGTGCGGTCCGCCGGGGGGCTCAGGATACGGTCTGGACGCTTGGGTACAGGCTCAACGGTGTCCGGATCCTTCCATGCTCTGGTGGATATAAGGTCCACCAGAGGATCAGCAGGAGGGGACACCCAAGAGGTAGATGGGCCCACCTCGAATGCCTCCAAGAACACAGACTCGTCTGAGGAGGCCTTGGGGGCAGACCACCCCCCCCTGATCCTTAACATCTCCATAATGTCTCCAAATGAGACGTCTTCAGGGGGTGATCTTGGGGAGCCCTCCCTTCATCCAAGTCTGTGTCTTCGGTAATGGACTCTGGGGAGTCCATGTGCCTCCTTTTGCACTTACGCTTCCGAGGCACTTCCTCGGGGGGGCTGTCCGAGGAGTCCTCTTCAGCAGCTGGATGCTCCAAGGGAACTACTTGGGACATCGAGGCGGGCTGTCCCTGGGACCGGCTGATGGGAGCCTGGCCCAACTGCAAGGGAGTGCGGGGTGGAGCCGTGGCAGGGACCGGGGTCCGTAGTCCTCAACAGCGCCCTTCCACTACGTCGAAGGCCGAGGGAGCCAGCTTCTCTAAGCCCGAGCCGACCCCACTCGGATCCGGCCTTGCGGACGGAGTCGGAGCCAAAACCATCGGATCCGAGAGACCGGTGTGCTCCGACTTAGATGGAGCCGAAGACACACCAGCTCCCTCGGATCCGAGGCTCGGCCCTCGGCTCCAAGAGGTCGGGTCCGAAGTACCCGAAGCACTCAAGGAATGGGACGGATCCGAAGTGCACCGACCTATCGGATCCGACCCACCCCCGGATCCAACTCTGCCCGGCACAGACAGCTCCGAACCCAGGGTGTGGGTTGGAGAAGGAGCCAAGGGGGCGAAAAAAGGGGTCGAAGCCCCTCCCGGATGGGGGGGCTAAGAGCACTCCCATTTGCATTTGGGCCTGAATGAAACGTCTCATCATCCGGTCCATATCTGCTTCGCTCATAGAAAAGGTGGATCTAGTTGAGGCCACCGAAGCGGACCTAGAGAGCCGCCTCGGGGACCTCACTGAAGGGCTAGCCTCCTCCTCCTCGGGTCCAGAAGAGAACCAAGGGGAGTGGAGCCGAGGAGGAGGAGATCTAGAAGGCACAGGGGAGGCCCGTTTAGACGGAGGAGCCGAACTTGAGGTTTCGGCTCTCCGTTTGTGGTGCCTCTCCCTGTGTCTCTCCTTCTTCTCTTTCTCCCTTGAAGTCTCCTTCTCCTCCGGCTTTTTTGAGGGAGGTTGAGTCCCAACTGGGGGAGAGGAGACCACAGCACCCACAGAAGGCTGCTGGCTAGAAGGGGCAGAGGCCGGAGCCGCATCTGGAGGGAGGAGTCCCGCCAGAACAAGCTTCGACCTCCACTCCCTTAAAGCTCGGGGGTTGAACCCTGCACAAATGGTACAACCAGATGACAGGTGTTCAACCCCCAAGCATTTAACGCACCGAGCGTGGCCATCTGCTGGGGATAGTTTATGGCCACACTCGGTACATTTAGAGAACACTGCCTTATGGGCTTCAGACATCTTAAGCCCTAACAGGCCTAAAACACACAGAACACACAAACACACAAACTACGCAAAAACCTGAAGAAAAATTAAAAAGATAGAGAGAGGAAAGCCTAACACATACACTCTAACTAATTAAATTATAAAAGTTAAAGTTTTTCAAAAATTTTTAGTCAAAACTCTTATCTGTAACCAGGAGCTCGAGGAGTCCGTTGCAACTTGAAAGCGGCAAACGAAACAGTTAGGGCTTGGCAGGGGATTATGGGTAGAGGGAGGAGCTAGGAGCTCGGAGCCTAAAGCTTTTGAAATGCCAGCTCGGATCCGAGGTCGGATCCGATACCCACAGGTTGCAGACAAATGAAGTCTGCCTACTTCAGATTATATATTATCCCAATATACAATCATTTACTAGTCATCTCATGGTCTTTGTCTACTTTGCAACATATTTCTTCTTCGCCTTTGTGGATGCAGTCCATAGAGTGAGTTGTATGATCTGAAATGTCAGAAATGAAACAATGCCTTATGTTCTAGCCTCAGTCATGATAGCAGCAAGACCGCTCACCAGAAAAGATTCACATTCTTTGTAAATGTATTACACCTAAATGTTTCTGGACTTCCTACACAGAAAGGATATGCAAAGAACCTCGTATTCAAGGGTGACCCTAGCAGAAATGACATAATGCAGAACTCTAACTAGGAGTTGGTCATTGCTGTTAAAGTAACCAGGAATCCACCAGTGCCACTGACTTTAAATCATGGATGAATTCAACTGCACTCAATTTTGCATTCACCATAACATTCCAAATTTCACATCACCCTGCCATGCTCAATCGATGAATCCCACCTGAGCAGTAAGATGCCACAGAACACAGGCCAAACAGCAAATAAAATTACATCACTGGGATAACAAGTTAGGAAATCACCATCAGGATAAGGCAGGTGAGATGGGGGAAACCATACATTACTTAGAATGCCATAAATGCAAATGACAAACATGGGAAACCACCTTTAACACTAGCCCATCAATCTCAATGGTGAAATTGTGCATGGATGTGTATTGCAATTTTGCATATGAAGACTTGAAACCATTTTAACTAATTCACTCTAGTACAGTTCTTTTGAGTGTGAACCTTTAACTTCCAGTAGGTGTGGTTTGTGCCTTTAAAAATGAAATTATCATCTTACAGTTCTAAGAAATAAACATTGACAGAGGTCAGATATCAATTCAGTTGTGTTTGCCATCATGTATGCTTCAAGAAAAAATATTCTGATACCTTGTATGTAGCATGTTTTTGGAATTACTAATGCAAATTTGAACAACCAATATTTGGCGCCTAGAGGGGTAGTAGGAGGTAACTGCAGAAACGCCTGGAGGTGGACTCTGCTATAATGAGTTAAAGCAGTCCATTTCTTAATGGTCACAACACCACAACTCCGGGGTCTCAGCTCTGGGAACAAGCAGAATTCAGTTCTGCTGCTGTGCAATGCTTCAAGCTTATGCAATCCTGGAATCTTGATATTTCAAGTAGTGGGCTGGGGGGATTCAATGGGGCTTACTCCACTGGAAAATGCACTTATTTTATGTTCAAAGCTGCAATGCTATGTTTAGTGTTGTGCTTAAGTTTTGCCGTTTTGTTTGTTTGAATTCCTGTACTTCTTACTTCTGTGTTCAAAATGATCACTTCAGACATATAGGAAAACTACTAAGTTACTACTGGAAACATCATTTTAGAATAAAGTATTATGAAAAGCTGCTCAAGTGAATTCACTACTAGAATAACGATTCATCAAGTCTCATTTTTTGTTAAAAAAAAACATCTTTATTAAATTATTGCATATGACAGACAATCATACGTTTTTATAAATGAAAACAAATCACACTGACATTCAGCTGCAAACATTATACACAGCTTATAATCTATCCAGTCATTATCAGTCAAACATTACATAGCTCATTCAATTCCTGCCTTCCCTTAAACCTCACCCCTCCTCCAAAATATTTTGCATGTGTTGTGTTCTCAGTTCCCATTTTTTTACATAATTTGTTCCTACCCTTTTCTAATGATTCCACTTCCAGTTGTTTTACCTCCGTTACTATATCCACTATTTCTAATACAGTTGGTTTAGACTTTCAATTTTCACTTTCTAGCAATTGCTTTTTTTGCAGCTACCAGAATTAAACTTAGCAAGACCTTACTATGTCTAAGCAATTCTGATTATAACTTGCAGCTGAAAATAAATCATTTCCTTAGTTAGACCAATTTGCTCACCCAGTATTTCTGATAGAGTAGTGTGCTGGGAATTTTTAAAGCCTGCCAACTAATTACACTACACTCCAAAAAAAGTATGTTCCCAATTACCTCTTTCTTCTTAATCATACCTCCAGCATTTGCAGTCTGAGGAAAATTTCTTTGAAGTGTACTTGGAGTATAAAAATACCTATGCAAAGATCCTAAATCTTTTATATTTTGTTGCAAATTTAGTTGCTATACATATACCCCTACCCCCATTGCTTCTTTGTAAATTGCTTATTCAATCTCTATTCCCCAGTCTTCCAATATATTCACCTGGTTATCAAACAATATTTTATACGGCCTGTGACTTCCCTCCTCTGGTTCAGTAATCTAGAAGTCACAATCTTCACCACGGACACCAGTGAGGGATATTCACTTGGAACAAAAAATACCTATACGGAGTATTTTCAGATGCAGCTCTCTGCACCAAGCTCAATTTCCCTTAAGAGCACAGAGAGGACACACTCCAGTCCTGGGGCTGGGTTTCCCTCCCTCTTACCCGGCCCCAAATAAGACTCCACACTAGCACAGCTGTAGAGTTAAGTCCTCAGCCAACTATTCCAAGCTAAGTCCTCCACCACCATCTCTGTGAAACTAGTGCTCTTCGTCTCTGCTCCAAGTATACGCACACACACGCACACAAATTTGATTTTCACACATAACACACACCTGGGAAAGGCTGGCACAGATTTACCAGCTGTGGCCCCTCTGCCCAAACTATAAGGTAGGTACCGCCACCAGAACAATCTAAGGCTGTTACCAGGACATCCAATTATACTGAGTAAAATTAATACCAGCATAAATGCAAGTGTTTGCCCAATGCAGCAAGGCTTTCAGGAGCAGCCACAGTGTCACCAAATAAATACAAGTACTCTCAAAGGTTAAATTCTCCTCAAAGACCAACCACAGTGAAAAGCTTAACTGTATTTAATAATAAATACTAAAAGAAAATTAAAATACTAAATATCTATTTACAATAAACACCAGAGATTGTCACAGGAAATATTAAAAATAACACAGATGGAAAGGTTCACACAGACACAGAAAAACAATACTTAACTAATCTCACTATATTTTTCTAACTGATCTAAAGAATTACTATTCCCTGGTTACTTACTAAAGCAAGGCAAGATAAAGTGGGAGAGTGATCCTTCTTTGTCAGGTTTCAAAAACAGACTGTCCTGAGACTTCTGTCTCATCTAGTACTAAAGCACCATTCCCATGCTGGATTACAGAATGACATCACATACTTCTGGTCATCTGACTCAGATTCCAACATTACCCCCTTTACTAGGAACTGAACCAGAAACTAGCAAATGTGTCATAATATACACACAAACACACAGCTTTGCTAATATGTGTATAGCATCTGGAAGCTATAAAAACATTTCAAAAAACGTCCATCTTTCCAGGATAGCAATTAGTTCACCCCTAAGGACAATACAATAGGATTCCTAGTTATGGTTTTCACAAACATTTTTGTCTCTGGTTGCAATCAGAACTGTAAGATACAATCTTTATGGCTAAGCCAGGTAATTTAAACTCAGACTATTTTTCAGTTAGCTAGACTGAGACTAACCTCTTCCAGTATCCTCTGTTAAAAGATATTCATTTCAACAGTTACTATATAGTCTGACATACATGTGTATTTCTTTTATGTCCAGCAGGACCTACTGTTGGTACATTTTAACACAAGCAGCTTCAAAAATACATTTTCAACACAAGAACCTGTACAAATCAGTCAGTTTGATGTACAAATGACATAATTATTTACAAAATTCCAGCTATGTTGGCATATGTTACACACCCAATGCCCTACTTTCTGTGGAATAGCTGGCACAACCTCACATCGTCATATGCCCTACTTCTGTTTCAGATTCAACTAAAAACTCCATCAGTGTTTTTTTTTTTTTTTTTTGCTTAGGATCCCACCCATTTCTTTCATTCTGCCTATACTCTGATGTCAATCCTTGATAGGGAAGGCAATCTCTAGCTTGCAGTCCAAACGAATTACTGACTTCTTCCCATTCTATTACCCTTCCCACTAATTATTTACTCCCAATACATTGGTTCCTTGCCCAGTTTTCACCAGCAAATTACAGCCCCCTCTTGCCTATTCTCTGTGCCTGGCAGAATCTCCTTTCTCCACCCCTGTGTTGGTTTATTTCTTAGAATATTTTCAGCTACTAAAGAAATAAAATATCCTGTATGTTATTGTTATTCTCTTTAAGGATCTACATCCAGAATACCGGTTTCTCCTGGTTTCTTGAGCTTCCCCCTGCTGCATCATCATCATCATCATCTCTTTCCACATTAAATTATAGCATTCTGTTTGTGGTATGTATAGTAGCCTTAACTGTGTAGCTCAAATACCCCTTCAAATCAGGTAATCTCAAACTGATAGAAACAAAACAAAAAATATATAAAAAGGACAGCAATAGAGAAAAAAAAATACCATGAATGTGTATCACACTGTGCAGCATAACAACTCCCAGACAAGTACAATGCTGTAGACTATGCAATGGCAACAAAAAAAAAAGTGTACTTGCCAGAATATACAGCACCATAACGGACAGGATTACATCCTGTCTAAGCAATCCCGCTGTGTATATATCATGTGAATAGTGCATGTGTTGCAAAAGAGTAGCAGCAAAGGCCATGGATGCCAGACAGAATAATCAGAGGTGTTATGAACTGTGCCCAAGTGGGCTACGAACAAGTTGCAGACTTGGCTTGTCAGTGACTAGGATAGTACCATGATGACCATGCCATTAAGCCAGAGAAGACCACGGAAAGGTACATGGGCAGTAGCTGCAGACAAAAGTACAGTAATACAGCATGCAATAGGACAACCATCAGTAAATGACCATCAACGATCTGTCTGATGCGTGCCAATGGTATGCCAGATGTAACTGGCTCTGGCAGAGGGCTTTGAACAGATAATGAAAGAATAATAATGGGCAGGCAAGATCACCAGCACTGTGTATGAATTACCAGTATGAACATGGCAATGGAGGAAAGCAAACACTCCAGTGATACTTGTACAAAGCCTGGCATGGCTGTTAACACCCACTGTAAGACCACTAATCATTACCATTCCTCTAGTGGCACTGCATAGAGGTAGAATTGGGGTGAAACAGACCAGCTTAAATTGTCAAAGTATATGTTTTGTTAGACATCAAACATCTGTCCTATATACAAGGCCATGTCGAGACTTAAACCTATGAACCTATGAACATAGGACAGCAGTATGCAATGTTTAAACCAAGTAGCCGTAGTGCAAAAACAGGCAATATTGCAGGTACCTGAATTACATGCAGCTACATCATCAATGCTACATACATACCTCTGTGCGTAGAGGGTCTTTTCTGATGCCTCCCAGCAGATTCTCAATTTCACCAAAAGGTGAAAAACAAAAAAGGAAAGATATCCATGACTTGCATATCCTGCATATGTCTGAACAGTTAAGCCTAAATGTAACTTCTTATTGTAAACCACTGGTGCACTTCACCTTCTTCCCACTAGTTCAGAAGGTCATGGTTCCTCTCCTCAGGTCAATGTGCCTAAGCCTGCACTAATCACAAGTGCAGGTGATGTCTGCAGGGCCCTTGGCAGGGCAGTGCCAGGCCTGCACTTTGTACTGGGGATCCTCAAAGAGTTCTTCATTAAATGCTCCTGTTGGCAGTCACTATGCATGACGTACAGAAAGATTTTCATTCTCTTTCTTTCTTGCAACATGTCAGAATGATTCCACAGTCAGTATCCCAATAAGCCATGGTCACTTCACAAGTTGCAATCTAGAAGAAAAATGTAACAGACCACATTGATGCATGTTGGAATTATTACATGATGTGCATAGAAAGGTAACAGGGCAGCGACAGTGCCTAATGCCACAACACAGCCATACGCAAACTAATGGCATTCCAGTGTAGTGCCTGGGGTGTGAAAGGTGTACTGGCCTAAATGTGTGTGCGTAATCTGTACAAACCACATCCCCATCCGTTGTCAAACTATAGCACCCTAGCGGAGTTGTGAGACTGATGAGTATACCCCCACAGTATTGCAAGGGTCACTGACCCAGCAAATACATGGCAATGCATTTTGAGGTTATTTATGAATATGCATGGTGGGGTATGAACCTCAATGTACAGCCCTAGGCTGGCACGAATTTTGTAAAATGTGCAATTCAGTGGCATTTGTCCATAATTGCCTCATTATCATAAATCCTATGGAATGAGCCTCAAAAATGACATACTAGGTGTGACTGCTGCAGTGCTCATACTGGTATGGAAATCTGTTTAAGAACAAAAGAATCAGTGGATGTAAAAGAATTCACTCCAGAGAGTAAAGACCAAGCTATAGCTGCAGAAGTAAGTCTACATGGGAGAGAAATGTGGGGAGAATGTTTGGTTAACATTACCACTGTTTTATTGCTGTAAGAAGGGAACTGCTCTTTTACCTTCTGCGAATGGGAGGGGGCCCAGGAAAGTTTATGACCGATCTCTTTCTTTAATATATTACCACTATGCTTTACACATAAATTAAGAGAAAAGTGTAACTTGCAATACGGTCATGGGACACGTGCCATATAAAGGTGTGGAAAATGACTGAGTAAAGTATGTTTTTTTTTCCCTTGGGAGCTCCATTGCAAGGAGAGATGCAACAGTGGATTCCCGGAATTGGGTTGGAGGTGTGTGGGCAGTATTACCCCACCAAGGTACTGGCTGTGGGACTATGTGAGGTGCAACAAGACCTCTGTTTTGCAGCACTCAGTGTCCAATGTGGCAATGCATATTGCCAGGGTACCTCTATCATATTTACAACATACTGGACAACACAAGGCAGGAATGGAACTGAAGTTAACAGTAATGTATATTATGTGGAGCACATGATGGCTATGCTTTAAGAACCTAAGATAAGAATAGACTGCTGACAGGTTGTATGCCACTTCACAGTTCATCCCTCAGGTTACCATACTGAGGCACTTGAGGAACTGTCTTCTGATACTCTGCTATAGTAAAGGTGCACCAAATGCTGCACAGACACTACCTGGGTGTATGCACACCACAGTAGGTGCTGCACATATGAAATGTTTGCTCACTTTGCTCACTGCCTATGACTCTATGTCCACATTCACAAGGCATGACATGGCACCAAAAGAAAAGACGTGCTTAGAAAAGCTCTCCCAACAACAATAGCACCTATCAACATCTATGGATGCTTATAACTTCTCAGCTCTGTTCACTAAATGTGTTTTTATTGACACATGTTCATTCAGGCCTGGGGGCTGGGAAGAATTTAGTTTCAATTGCCAAAACGTCTCCCTGCAACATAACCAGTTCTCCCAGTCCCCACCATAAGTGGTCCTGTGCAGTTGACAGGAGATAATAACAGTTTTAGGAGATCTATGGTATTGGAATATAACCTGTGGCTCTAAAGAAGTTAAGGACTTGAATGAATCTAACTGGAAAATGTTGAGATTCAACAAAGATATTGTACACAAGGTGGCTGAGCGCCCCAACTTTGTTTTCAAAACAGGAGCCAACTTAAAGAGGATGTTTGAAAGGAAAAACTAAGTTGGGGCACTCACCCATCTTGTGTACAATATCTTTTGTTGAATCTCAACATTTTCCAATTAGATTCAATCAAGTCCTTAACTTCTTTAGATCCACAGTTATAACCCAATACCATAGATCTCCTAAAACTGTTCCGATCTGTCAACTCCACAGGACCACTTATGGTGGGGACTGGGAGAACTGGTTATGTTGCAGGGAAACCTTTTGGCAATTTAAACTAAATTCTTCTCAGCCCCCGGGCTTGAACGAACATGCGTCAATAAAACCACATTTAGTGAACAGAGCTAAGAAGTTATAAGCACCCATAGATGTTGATAGGTGCTATTGTTTATTTATTTCCAATATATACTTCCCCTATATGTCTGGACATATACACTTGGGATCTTACGAAGTGGTTAGGAACTTGCCATTATTATTTTATATATATTTTATATATGTTTTGTATTTCATATTTCTTAAAGTGTTTCACTGATTATTTTGTTAACGTGGATTTTGTATATGGAAGGTATGAAATGTGTGTAGCACTTGAAATATTTTGGCGCCTTTTATGAAAGGACTTATTTAAATAAGGTGGAATACAATGTACTTTGTTTTTTTTTCACTTGAGAAAGCCCTGCATTTGAGTCAGGGTGAAAGCGCTTGTGATATCTGAATAAAAATTTGGACTGCCATCCTCATTTTTCCCTTGACCGTTTTTCTGGATTGTGGTATTTTTTGCAATGGTCTTCTGCCTGTTTATTATGGACTCCACAATATACCATCTATGGCCCCTTCACAGCATGAGGATTTCCCGACAACGCTCAGCTACAAAAATAAATGAAAACCCAGTAATTTTGGAGGATTTGAGCTATCCAAACAGTGACCTGGTAATCTATTTAATATCAAATTTGCCTAAATGTTAATTGTGCACTATTTGCTCCAAAGAGATTCACAAACACCAAGATAAATAGTTATATCTCAAACATCACAATGACAGACTTAACATCTTTCTACTTTCAACTCGTTAGGACCTCTGTAAACATCGCATAACATACACTTTCATGGTCAAGTATAACTTTGTAAGTAGCACACTCGGGATTCTAAGCCAAGTGGCATTGCTACACTGCTCTTCCATCTTGTATCCTCGACACAGGATGTCCAGCCTCCTCCTTACTATCATATCACTCACTTCCAAGCTGTGTTCAGTCAGTGAACCTATATTCAGTATAGCTAAAGTGGTTATGTACTCACCATAACTTTTCATCTGAGTTGTCCGTCTTCATTTATTCCTGACCAACGGGTTCAGTTCAAAGAATCGGAACAGTCTCAGCCATTTCTACAACTCACGCAGGCCAAAAACTCTCAAGTTTCAACCCTACCCACAATGCATCTATCCTAGTTACCTCAAACTGAGTTTGCAGATTACAGCTAAACAGACATAAGAACAGAAGGCCTGATGAAAAACACATCTGCTAAGTAACGCAAGTCAAAACAAGCAGGTATGCGTCCTATCTGTTCCACCAAAGAACATATGAAGGCCGGGGGAAGGAGGAAGGGAAGTCAATGACAAATTAAGATGGAAAACTCGGATGGAACGTTATGGTGAGGACATAACTTATCTGAAGTTGTCGATCTTTATTTTGTCCTTGACCAATGGGACAGAGCCCCCAACTACCTTAGATCTTGGACGGACTCAAGGAATGATATTCCTGAGCACCACTGAACCAAAGGATGTTCTTCCCCTGGAGCCCAGGTCCAATTTGTAATCAGTAATAAAAGTATGAGAAGAAGCCCAAGTTGCTGCTGCACAAATGTCATCCATGGAAGCTCAAGACTGAAAAATTGCTGATGTAGCCCATAGATCTTCCAGGCAAATCCATTTTCTTTTTGTCATAAAGGATACATAGTCTTTTAACCACCTGGCTAAAGTTACTTTGTTTCCTTCTTAAGTACCAAAAATTAGCAAACCAGTCAGCAAACAATTGGTCTGATTTTCGAATATCTTTTGTTCTGTGCATGTAAAAATGTAACTGTGTATGAACATGCAGTAAATGAAGGGAGTATTCTCCTTTATTGGAAAGTTGGGACAAAATACTGGAATATTAATAGTATGACTATTATTAGTGTCAGACACTACTTTAGCAAGAAAGGAGGGATTCGTCCTTAAGGAAAGTCTGTCTCTACGAAAAATCAAGTATGGTGGCTTGCAAGATAAAGCTTGAATTTCAGAAATCCTCCTAGCAGAAGTTATTGTTACAAGGAATAAGGTTTTCCAAGATAAATATTTCAGGTAACATTCAGCAGAAGGTTCAAGGGGAGACTTAACAATGTTCTTCAATACTAGAGTAAGATCCCAGGAAGGAACAGGGTAAAGAGTTCCTTTCAAAAATGCTTTACATAGCTTATGTGAAGCTAAGGAATTATTCCCAAAACCATTATGAAAATTCAAAATTGCTGCCAGCTGAATTTTAACAGTAGAAGGAGAGTCTCTTGCATCAAAAAGAGAGAATAAGAATTCTAAAATCTTTTTGATGGGTGCTGAAATGGAGTCAGTTTTCCTTTCACGGGATCAAAAGGTAAATCTCTTCCATTTACTAGTATAGAGCTTACAGGTAGATAGCTTAAGAGAGGCTAATTAAATTCTACGTACCAGGGAAAGAAGGCTAACTTGCCTGGCAATTAACAGAACTACAGGAACCATACTATCAGGCTGAGGTCCGCGAGGTTTGGGTGCACCAAGTCATCAGGATGAGAGAGGAGGTCTGGAATTGGATCCAGAAGCCAAGGTTCTTTTATCAGGTAAGCCAGAGAAAGAGGAACCATATTTGTAGAGGCCAATAAGGGGCAATGAGGTTCACTCTGCTCTTCAACCTTAGGGCTTTCTGTAGGAATTTCGGAATTAGGGGAAATGCTTACAGATGTCTGGGGGCCAGTTGGGTAGAACAGCATCCCTGGGTGACTCTACTGATGGAGAGATTAGGGCAAAGAAGTTGCTGCACTTGTTCAGGGGTAAGGTGAAGAGGTCTCGCTGGCCCCATTGATGAAAAATCATTTCTGCCACTTTGGAAATGAAGGACCACTCATGAGGTAGACGAATAGATCAGCTTAGTTTGTCTGCTATCAAACTGGTGCTCCCCAGAATATGTGTTGCTATCAGAAACCAGGTGGAAGAAAATCACCCAATGCCACACTAAGAGTGCGTCTCGACAAAGAGGTTAAGACTTGGTTCCTCCTTGTTTGTGGATGTACCAAAGTACTGACAAGTTGTCTGTTTGAATCACAATAGTTCCTAGATGGAGAACAGTTTGAAAGGCTAACCATGCTACAAGCACTGCTCTCATTTCTAGAGCGTTGATATGCATACTGGCCTCAATGGGGGACAAAATGCCTTGGACAGTCTTGCCCAGATAATGCCCCCACCACAGTTGGGAAGCATCCGTGGTCATTATGGTCTTGGGTTGCTGTGGGACAAAGGGACTGCCTAGAAGAATGTTCTCAGAGTGCATCCACCAAACTAGATCTTTTCTAGAAAGACTGGTGATCAAACTCTGATCTGACATAGGCTGATGAAGTAGTGACCACTGACATGCAAGTAGCCACTAAAGAATTCGCATATGATATCTTGCCAGGGGAACAAGAGTTATTGCTACCACCGCTGAATACCTTTTTGCTGTGTTGTACCTTTTAAACCTGTTCCCCAATTTTTTTTAATCTCACTGGTGGAAGGGAGGCTAAGAAAGTTCTCATATTTAGCATTGCTCCTATGAACTCTAAACTTTGAGTTTGGCAAATGGGTAACTGGACAATGGCCAGTTAAGTGTGTTGACCCAGGGGTGCTGGTCTTTATGGCCGGCACACACTGGCAATAAAGGCAAACAGACACCACCCCCCACTATTAGAACAGATCTCTTGTATAGGTCAAGTAGGCTGGTTCCTTAACTCAGCAAATCCTCATGCCCATTTTAGCAATAATAGTCAGTATGAATAAATCAATTATTTTACACTGTTGAGTGGCTAGTCCTCACATGGCACACAGTCTGTGATCAGTGTACTATCTAGAGGTTACTGCTCACCACAGATGATGCTTAAAGTGGTTGGCCTATCCACCTGTTCTCTCAGTAGGGGCCTTCAACAGTCTGTGCTGCTTCCCATTACTCAAGTCTTTTGGGTGAAAACACCCAGCATGTTTTGGGAGGGGGAGGAAGCCCACAGAGACACAGGGAGAACACAAACTCTACACAGGCATTGGCCACTGGTAAGGAATTAATGTACTTTTTGCATGGGAGGAAAGACCTTAACCATTCTGTGGAATCTCTCTTCAACCCGAAATATATATATATCCAAACTCCAGATAGCTTACATCCCCTCTTATCAGCAATAAACATGTTCAGAAGATGCTACCAAAGATCAAAAATACTTCATGTCTTTTACATCTGGGTGGGGAACAAAAATAAGAACAGACTGCAGTCAGTGTAAGGGGGAGCACAGGCTGTAGCATGCACTTCAGCATACGTAACCTTAAGTCAGGTAATACCTGTAGGTGCAGATATCAGTTTTGGGCAATTGTTCCTATCTGGAAAGTTAAACTTGTTTTCTAAAGATGTACATAGTTTTGTGCAATTGTTCTAACTTAAGGGATTAGGTTGCTTTGAAATTGTATTTTTTGTTTGAGGGTATTCATTAAAACAAAAGGCTTAAAACGTGACAAGTTCGAATGGAGAAAAGAAAAAAAATTAAAAGTTAAGCACTTATCATAACTCAGTATCTGTGTTGCCCATTTTCATTCTTCCTCACTGATGAGTCTCGGATCTGATTTGGATGCTTTTTCCAGACTTTGGCTCCAAGTCTCAAGCTCCTCCCTCTTCCCATAATACATCACACCTTCTCCAACTCCCCATATCAAGTTTGCTGCCCTGTAGTTCAACAGGTTATAGTAACAGCAATAGTACAGTAAAGACAAGAACTAAGGCTCAAACCCAGAGCCTAGGAGTTCTGAATTTCCTCCACGAACTTCTCAGACACAAGGCTGAAGGATGGCTGGAAAGGATGTGAAGAAGAATGAAAATGGACAACAGAGATACTTAGTTATGGTAAGTACATAACTTTTAAATCTGATATTGTCATTTTCATTCTTCCCCATGGATGGGTCAAAGTCTCCAGCTACGCAACTCCTGGGCAGCCTTCAAGGAAGGCTAAGCCAGAGCACAGTCGAGCCGAAGTACACCCTGCTCCTAGAAACAATATCCAATTTATAATGATAGACAAAGGTGCGAGTCTTACACCAAGTGGCTGCAGCACAAATTTCATCAATTGAGGCCCTGGAAGAGAAGGCAGATGATGTAGCCATAGATCTGGTAGAAAGCCTAGAGTAAATGAGGTAATGAAATACCTTTTAATGAATAAATGAAGGAAATACAATCTGTAATCCAATTGGCTAAAGTAATCTTTGAAATTGCCTGACCTGAACAGTTTGCTGAGAAAGATGCAAATAGCTAATCAGATTTTCTACAGTTTTTTTTTTGTCCTGTAAAGATAAAAATTTAACTGCCTGTGAACACCTAGAAGATGCAAACTATATTTGTTTTTGCATGAAAATTGGGGAATAAAATGGTAACTGATTGGTTAATGTTTAATTCCGTGGCTAACAGGCATAAAGGAGGGATTTGTTCTTAATGATATACAATCTTTATGAAAAATGATGCAAGGAGGTTTCACTGACAAAGCTTGAAGCTAAAATACTCTCTTAGCAGAAGTAATCACTACTAGGAAAACTGTTTTCCAGGACAGAAATTTCATGTCACAACTACCCACCGGTGTAAAAGGCTTCTGGGTAAGGCTTTGCAGCAGTAACATGAGATCCCAAGGGGGAGAAGGGTCTTTAATTGCAGGCTGAAGAAAAATGACCTTCAAGAAATCCTTGCATAACCTGGAAGGAAAAAAAAGAGAGGAAGACCTCTTTCCAGCATGAAAATTGGATATGGCAGCCAGTTGAAGTTTAATGTAGAGAAACTGGCTCCTTCTTGAAAAAGATTACTCAGAAAAAGAACAGTAGCTGAAGTGAGAGCTAAGAAAAGGTATATATTCTCTTTAGAGGCCCAAAGAGAAAATATCTTCCTCTTACTGTTGTAAACCCTTTTAGGGAAGTCCTCTGAAAGGCCAAGAATATATCAGACATAAGGGGGCAAGCCTTGACTTTCTTATGACTGGAAGTGGAGAAACCATGCGGTCAGCCTTAGGGTATGGAGATTGGGGGGCTGGATGTCTAACATATGGGATATGAGATCCTGTCTGGGATCCAGTATCCAAGGCTGATACTTGAGACGAGATAAAAAAAATGGGGAACCATACCCGACGAGTCAATAAAGGGGCAATGAGGATTACTGAGCTGTTCAACCTGCCAGCTTTCTGAAGAAATTTAGAGATCAGAGGAAGAGGAGGGCAAACAAAGGAGACCAAGGGGCCAATTCTGAACTAGTGCATCCTTTGGTGACTTCCCCTTCGGAGGGGGGGGGGGGTCACAGCAAAATACTTGCTGCACTTGAAGTTATGGGGAGAGGCAAACAGGTCGCAATAACGTTGGCCCCAAAGGCCAGAAATCTTGTTTGCTACTGACTGATTGAAGGACCACTTGTTGCGAGTCAGAATAGATCTGTGAAGTCTGTCTGGTAAGACACTGGTTCTCCTCAGAATGTGTGCTGCAACCAGAAAGTGGTTTGAAGATAATCACCCATTCCCAAACTCTCATGGCCTCCCTGCACGATAGGTACAAACAGGTCTCTCTTGTTGGATGATGTACCAGGCTACCGACATGTTGTCTGTATGAACTGCAATTGTCCCAAGAGGGAGAATGTCCTAAAAGGCTTGCAACATTATTACTTCTCTCCCCTCTAGGACACTGATATGCAGACTGGTCTCGATTGACAACCACATGCCTTGGACCATCATTCCTCGGTAATGCCCCCACCCCTGCCCCACATTGAGAAGTATCCACGGTTACTGTGGCTATCACAGCGAGGAGAGAAAAAGGTCTGCCTAGAAACAGGGGGTCTAATTGCATCCACCACTGCAGATGATTTGTGCAGATCGAAGACAGTTTTATGGGAACTGAAAGTGTTTGGCAGAGGATGGACCATTGAACTGTTATTGTCCATTTAAGTACTCACTAATGGGAGTAGAATGAGTACAGCTGCCACTGAACTCAGAGCCTGAAGTATTAAATTTTGCTGGTGGAGAAGGCATACCTAACAAGTCCTGGACCTGTAGTCTTAGAGACATACTGTGCCTCGGTAAGAAGGCCACTTGTGTAGTTGTGTTCAACTGTGTCACTATGAATGCTAGGTTCTGCACAGGAATCAAGTTTGATTTTGTCAGATTTAATTGTGATGCCCACATGTTTAAAGATCTTTAGTAGGTAGTTTCTGGACTGAAGCAATAGATGCCTTGGTACACTGAAGAGCAAATCGTCTAGATAAGGAAACACTTGGAATCCATTTCGACTCAGGTGAGCCGCTACCACTGCCAAGCATTTGGTAAACACATGGGAGGTTGTGATGAGTCCAAAGGGCAGTGATCTGAACTGGTAGTGATTGGGCCCAACCGAAAGTGCAAATGCCTTCTGGAGCATTTGTCTATTTTGATATGTTAGTACGCACCCTGAAGATCCACTGAGCATATCCAATCATCCCTGTGCAGAAAAGGCAGCATGGACTGAGCCGCAACCATTCAGAAATTTGACTTCTTGATGAACTGATTCAAATTGCTGAGGTCTAATATAGGTCTCAGGTTCCCAGTTTTCTCTGGTACCAAAAAGAAGCAATAATAAATTCAGAATCCTCTTTGCTCGGTCAGGACCTCTTCAATAACTTTTTGTAGAAGTGTTTGGACTTCTTGAAAAGCATACTCCCCGTGACGGGATGGTACATCAAGGAGTTTCCTCCTGAGACCTGGAGAATGAAGGGAAAAGGGAATTAACTTCTGGATATAATGTTTAGCACCCAGGAGTTGTTTATGTTTGTCCAAGCATCAAGGTGCAAGGATAGAAGGCTCCCCCAACTGCTTCCAGAGTACAACAGTCAGGCAGCACTTCAGGAGCACAGATATGTTATGTTAGGAAAGGGGTCCCTGAAAACCTGATTTTGCAGACCCCTCTCTGCCTCTAGGACCTGTACCTGCTGTTAAAACCTCCTCCTCTGACTCTGAAATTGTCCCTGCACAGGTCCTGGAAAGATCCTGGAGACATTCTGAACACGGTTTTCTTCCTTCTAAGCAAATTCCTTGAGATGGTCCTCTGCGGAGTACAAAACTTGATCCCAGGGCAGATAAGGTCTTCCCATTCTTGCTCACTGCGGGTTAGTGTCTTTTTCACTGACTGTCCAAGCAAAGAAGAACCAATAAAGGGGGCATTAATGATTGGCATCTTAAAGGGCTCTGAGAAGTTACAAAGCCACATCCAGGGCTGTTGTCTAATGGCTATCCCTGGACCGACTGCAAGCAAGGTGCCTTCCACTGTGTGCAAAATCAACTTCATCTAAGAATTTGCAAGGGATGAAAGAGTAGCCAGTTGGGGAGAAACCTTCTTCAAGTCCACCTCCAACATGGTCTCTGCATGAGAGTTAGCTCCTTGACCAGATCTCTCTGCAAACAGGTGAAGTGTGCTGAATAGTTTAATGCCCTCAGAGCAAACGTAGAAGAAGCGTAAACATGCTTCCCTAGTCCATCCATCGCCAGAGACTCCTTGTTTGGTGACTGGACAGGAGCTTTGCTCAGTCAGCTCCTCTGTCATGGCTGCTGCAACAACAGCATTTAACAGAATACTTTTGCTCCAATGTGGATGATCGAAAGGTGGGCTGAAAA